>NC_134525.1:14803343-14943343 GCF_027942865.1 Odontesthes bonariensis
GGTAGGAAGAACATCCACTGTAAAATATGAGTAGAGAATATTAGGAACATAACTTTTTGTTGTACAAAATGTTCGAATGTTAGATTGTTGACTTTGATAGCTGATGAAACACAGCTTGCATGAATTGATGACATGAAGTCTTTTTGACTTATCAGTTCAGTGTGTTCACTTGAAAGATGGAAAATGTTCTCTCAATCAATTGATGTTATTAAACATAAACTTATTACTGAATGGAGTAGACTCAAAGCTTGGTTTTCGCATGCTACATATGAAGTGAGGTGCAGGTACGAATAAGCCGGAGCTGATCAGCCTCAAGCATTGACCACTTGATGTATCTTTCCAAGACGCCTTTCCAAATGCTTTTATCACAAAACCAACGTCCAAGCACACATTATTACTCACAACTGCACTGGTTTGATGAAAACAATGTGTGCTGCTTAATAATCTACCTTGATTCAGCTAGTTTCTTTTTATGTTATTTACTTTGACACTTGCATGTTTGTGTGTCTATGTGTGTGCAATTGCATCATTATTCCTGCATCCGTGTGTGTTGGGAGTGCTGAAACCCCAAGGTAATCTGAGGCACAAAGGCAATGTCATTATAGACATGGGAGGACATTATTCTAAAATGGCAAGTGATGCGGTGCTGAGACAGTAGATAAGGTGAAGAGAAAATGTGGAGGAAAGAGGAGAGGAGAGACTGAATGCTTGAATTTGTCACGGACAGATAAAAACAGGCCAGGCAGGAGGATGCCTCGATAGGGGTGTTGCCCCCCCCCACTGTCTTCTATCCTTTCCTCTCTTCCTGACTCTACCCTCCTCTCTTCCTTTTTTGAGGTTTATCTGACATACAATGAATGCAGCAATTTTATCTGAATGGACAAAGCAGCAGTGACATGCAGCCTCATCCTGACGATTGACCTTGAAGTAGACGAAAGGAAGGAAGAGAAAAATGGAGGAGGGAAGAAAGAAAGAGGGAACTGACCATGGCCGTTACTGCTTCTGTCTGTGTTTTGCAACTCTTAAGGCTATTATTTGCAGAATGATATGTTTGTGTCCATTTTCTTGACTAATCTGCCTTTGAAGTGACATTTTTTTCATTATGTATTAAAGGAACACTGAGAAAAATTGTAATTTATTTACTTTTTTATTTTAGTTATTTCAAATGTCTGAAATAACAAGACCCTAAATAAATAGACCCTGTTTTTCAATATGTCTTAGAATGATTCCAAGGCCGAAGTAAACTTCTTTGTCCACCTGAACTGAAACCCCAGTTTGGTTCCCATCTGGACCAGTGCTGTTTACACTTATTTTGGCAGTATGTTTATGCACCCATTCCACAAGGTTAGGCATTTATAATATGAAGTTAGGTTGGAACTTAGCATTACAGGCACACCTTGAATAGACTTCACAACATCTACCGTGTCTGAGAAATCTTAATTTTGTACTTGCATCTCCAGAATTGAAAATGACAAAAGATGACCTTGCACGCCGCTTTGCATACTGACAAAAGGCTGTATGTGTACATTTGCTCCTTTGTACACATACAATTTTAATTTTGAGTCTAAACTGTTCAAATCTGTGGCCCCTGAAGTCACATGTATAGTGTCTCAAATTCAAAAATTATCCTAGAAACATGAATAAAAAGGGTTTTGTCTACAACATTCAATGGGAAGGCTGCAACAGAAACAAAAGACAGCTGTGAGTTTCAGACTATTTTAAAAGCTCTGCTGCTCCTCTTATTATCCCTGCCACTTGGGCTAATGCCATCTCAATTTACATGTTAACCAAATAAATTGTTGCAACAAGTTTGCAGATGTTCTCTCAGGGCTATTAACAGTCAGCCTTCTCTTGTTTAGATAATTTTAATTTCACTTCATTTGCTTAGTCTGTCAGATCCAATTGACAAAATATTAATGTGCCTATTGTTAATTCCACTCCCATCTCCCAGTGTCGGACTTAAAGTTTCATCTAGTCAACTAGTGTCTCTGTGGCCATACACTAAAGTTGCCTTAAAAAGACCAAACATAAATGACATACTGTTTTGGTATCAAAGTAATTTATTTTTCTTACTATATATTTTTTTGTTTTAATGATATGTAGGCCATCTTTTCTCTATAGTGGATGGGGAAAAAAAGCTTTATTGACAATGTCCAATTTCAAGAAATATACAAAACACAGAAGATTGTGGACAGATGACTTCATGCGGCCTCAACCTCTCAAAACCTTTATGGACTTGTAACCTTAGGTAGCAGCTGCCTGATGTCACCTGGAGTGCACGTGTTGAGCTTAACTTACTTTGGCACCCCTAAACCATGGAGTTGGATGGCCGCACATTGAAGTGGAACAGGGTTATATGTGGCCCACAGCTGGCGTTTTCACCTGCGATGGGACATTACCTGCAGCACAAACTAGAGTTCTGACCGAGTCAATTAATAGATGTGTTCTGACACTGCTGCAAAAACTCCAGGTTATGTTGCAAGAATGAAGTAAAATACACGTCCCACCACAATTGTGTGTACATTTTGTTAAACTGCTTGTTAGTATTTTATGAGGTAAGTCCTTCCATGTGTGACAGAACTGAATTTGAAACAGGAAAGAAATCAATTTTTTGATCAGGCTAAAGATGAAATATTTTTAGTGGCAACATGTTGTCATAAAGGGCATGTTTTCACTAACAGAATTGGCCTACAGATTTGATTGCCTTTTTTAAGCATAAGAAAGTGATAGAGATTGGTGTGAGACTTAAGTTAAGTTGGAGACTTTCAAATTGGATTGAAGATGTACGCCTCTTTGAAAGGGTTTTTCATCTTATTCAAGAGTCTAAGATCATACAAAAGAGAAACCTGATTACCAACAATGGGAAGAATGGCTCTATATAATTTTTTTTCCAAATTTGAGGTCCAAATTATATTTAAAAAAAGTAAAGGGAAAAAATAAAGAAAAGATTTAGTTGTTGGGAAAATGTCAGGGTTTCTTTTTTCCTCCCTCTTTCATCTAGCTTTAACTTTTGAAAAACAACATAATCAAAGTCTATAACAGATCCAGAGCTGCATCTTTCTTACTCCCAAGGTAAACTTTTTAGATGTAGCCTTTTCCCAAATTTCTATTTAGAGCAAATATGTTGTTGCCTTAACATCTGAGGATCTCTGTCAGAGGGGATCAGAACCTCTACATGTTGATATACTGCGGATATTCTACTTTTATATTTTTGTAACTATATTTCTTGTACAAACTGTTTTGAATGTGCTCATTAAATTTGAATAAAAAATAGGATATAATTGAATTAAAAGCAAGTAGTGACCCATGGTTCAGACAAACAACATCCTGTCATTAACTGAGCAATTGAATTTAAGAATGTCACTGGGCCTGCTTTGTGACAGGTGTGTGACTCTATCCAGACAGTGATCTTTTAATCTGTTAATGTGAAGGGAATAATAATCCCACATCTGGAAGTTCTACTTCGCTGTAATTGCAGATCTGCAGTGAACAGCCCCCTGAGCCTTTAAGAAAGAGAATGGTCTGCATTCACACACACAAAAGCACACGCACACAGACACAATTACACCTAAAAAGGATGAAATCTGTGTTAATTTTAGATGACTTGCCTTTTCCAAACCAATTTAGGTTTTGCTTCGTTTGTTGACGTTGCTTTTAATGTGACGAGTGTGACACGCATTTCCACAACAGATGGATTAATGTTTTTCTTTTCTCCATGTATTTTTTCCCTTTTTTTTCATTCCCTTTTGCTCTCTGTCTCTGTTACTCTTGCTTGCAGGATTTCATCTAGACAGGTGCTTCCTGTCCGGACTTTGACGTAAAATTAAACACAAGTCCAGATGTGAAATGTGTGTGCCTGCAAGTGTGCATCTGTGTGACTGTCTAAGACAGACCGAGGGTAAGGCATGTTTCTTGTGCACGACCTGGTCATTTTACCACAGCTGAAAGAAAGAGAAATGAAAAGAAATGAAATAAGACTGACAGAAAAAGAGTGGGTAATAAAAACTGTGGCCATGAAAGAAAATTTGTGACAAATGCAATGAACAAGTTAACTTTCCATGAACCTGTTAGTCTCAAAATTCAAGCACAGTATAAGGACACAAACCATCTACTTTGTGCTCCATTTATTTTTAATTTATTTTGCTTTTAAAATATGTAAGATTTTACTAAGACAGGAAACTTACAGGAAATATGATTTGATTTTTTTTTTTTTTTAGATGGGCCACTTGAAATGACGAAAATGTAGCATGGTTAAAGTACCAAGACAAAATGTCCATCTTCAAGCTGATTCCTGGGTAATGGGATCAAGATGCAACTTTGAAACACCAATTAAATGTAGTTATCAAAAGGATGTTCTCTTCTGTTCCTCCCTTGCTCTTCTTGTCCTTGTCCTGAATGGAGAGACAGAAGAAGAAAACAAGAGAAAGAGAGGGAGAAATGAAAAGGTCATGAGTGATGGATGCTTTCTGTGTGTGTCTGTCATTCCCAATTACTGAACTTTGCCTTTTAAAGCGTCGCTCAGATGCATTTCTCATTTCTGCCTTTCTGACTGATGAAGAGCAGGCTCTGACTGGGGGCACTGTGTGTGTTTTAAACACCGCCTCACTAGTCATTCAGTATTTACTTCCGATACAATGCGCTGCAGCAGCAGCTCCTGCTCTGCAGCCTTCTTCCTCTACAACTTTCTTGATTTGTATTCATACTCATGTTCAGTTATCAAATGTTTCACTGCGCTCAGGCCTGTTGCAGTGCAATGCAAAGAAAAATTAGATTACATATCAGGGTTGTTTTTTAAGAAGTGTTCAAAGCTACAAATATACACTGCAGGGAGCAGAGTCTTTGAGGGAGGCTGCTCTTTGATACTGAGCTGTGCAGATGAATACTATACCTACAGTTGATGCGTTCACTTAATATCAATAAATCCAGCATGCAGTCTCTTTTAAAGCTTATCAGCATCACAGGTATTAATTCTTAAAGACAAACTCTAAAAACCAATGGAGACTTTGGCATTACTTTGCAAAAGTGGCAAGCACTGATTTAATAGCCTTTTGCCTGCTAAAGAAAACAAAATCACAAAGAGGATACATTTTTATACAGTGTTAAACAATCTTATCAACTGTATGCTTCCCTTTCTCATATATTTGTATTTTTCCGTGTGTGCGTGTACAGCTTGCACTTTTTTACAATATCTGCAAAATAAAGATGTTTCAAAAGGCTACATTGCCCTGTAGTTCACATAATGTTACCTGTACAGCAAGATATGTTGTCTTCGGCATTATTTTTAACAGAAAAAAGTTAATGGGACAGGTGCTATGGCAGACGGCTCGGTTAATCTCCTCTGTGCTCTATCAGCCTTCTCGCAAAACTTAAAGAACTGTCATTTTTGGCTGGCTGTAACACTGTGACACTCAACAGGCATAGGAAGAAGAGATGGGAGAGTGGAGGGGAGGGGAGCGAGCAAGCAAGCAGAGATTGAGACAGAGCAGGAGGAAAGGAAACATTTGTTGAAAATCCAAATAGATTATATAGCGTGCGCAGAAACAGGTGAATCCTCAAGCAACTTCCTAATTCTTTCTTTTTTTTGCTCCCACTCACTATATTAAAATCATTCCCTGTTAATACATCTATTTTCTGCTCATGAAAACCTCCCTATGTGTCACGATAAAGGTGGAGGTGGTTTGTGAGGTCGGCCGGAGCAGAGCTTTACGAGACAAGCTGTGCTGATATATGGCTCACGGAGACTCCATTAAAACCCTGGACCTGCGCCATTTGGGAAAATGGAGGTCACTCATGCGAAGGTCACGTGACATCTATAAAATCAAACTTTTTCTTAATATCTAGTCATATATCACATCTTTCCTGTGTTTTTTTTTTTTTTCTGTTTTTTGGCTAATGTTTGAATCTTAAACAATCGGTCCAGGGTTGAGAATGATCGTTTTTCAAGAGGTACAAAGGGAGGGCTGCAGGGTTTGTGTCTGTGTGTATGTGCGCAGGGAGCAGGGTGATGCTCAGTTTTGATAAATGTACCATATCAGATCTGCAGAGGAGCATTAGGGAAACAATCTGTAGTTGGTAATCTTCGAAGGACGAGAACAGGTGCTTAAAGCCATAGTGCAGTCTTTTTTTTCCCCTCTCTATCATCTTTCCTTTCCTCTACTTCATCACTCTCTTTTTCTTGCTCAGCCTCTCATTTTGTCCCTCTCTGCAGGTAACCTGATTAAAGTGACTTTGCGCTTTCTCACTTACTCGCCTTACAAATATAATTGTCTCTGCCTCTTGTACTCTTTCTGCCTTTTTGTCTTTCCCACTCGCACTCTTTGTTCCAATCCTAAACTTGTCTTAAACTTATCCACTTCCCCCTTGAAACCTAAGAAGCATGTCATTTCCCTTTTCTCCTTCCCTCTTCCTCTCTGGTTCTCACATCCCTCATCTTCATGTCTCTTTAAGCCAGACTGTGTGTCCTGTCTGTGTACCCGTGGCTCCTGGCTCCCTTGGGCAGCATTTCCAGGCTTCATTTGTTTGAGGGCTTTCTAATCTGGGGACTGGGACAACCTCCGTCCACTGTGCCCTCGTCAATCATCCCCACAGAGGAGCAAAGAGGAGGTGAAGAAGGAGTAGAGAGGAGGAAGAAGACGAGAGGTGATGGCATGATTAGTTATCTGTCCTCGCTCTCGCCCACCCGCCCCATCACCAGCAACTACCACTCCCTACATCTTTCCCATCTCTCACCCATTCCTTCTACCTTTCTCTATCTCTCCCTCACGGTCTCTCCATCTATCTCAACTTCTTATCTCGCTTTCCTTTCTCCTCTCTCCTGCATTCTGAGTGCCTGCCTGTAGTGCCAGTCATCATTCTGTCCGTCCGTCTTTCTATTTGTCTGTCTGATTGTCTGACCTCAGCCTCGATGGTGGTCCCTTTTGTGTCTGCGGACAAATGAGGATGACCTTTTATTGTAAAACAGACACCTATGGGGAGGGATGAAACCGCCGGTGTTTAAATTAACAGCAGAGACGAGAGGAAGAGGGAGGCCATTTCAAACAGAGGGAGGGAGTTGCAGAAATGGAGAGAGTGTAAAGTTTTTGAAGTTTTGATCATTCTAGAACAGTGTCTCCGTCAAACTAGCTTTGCCACTGTTCAATAATAAAGTCCCCTAGCTGGCTGGCAGCTATTGATGAACAATGGTGGAACAGTGAGAAGCGGACCTCTTGAACATGCCCTGGACCCATCAGTATGGGTGCATGAATTATAAATGGCATTGACAGTGGAGGCCATAAGAGTAGACAGTGTATTATTGCACATGAAGGTCCATTCTGATTTTGATTATTTTTATTCCAGGGGGCTCACAAAAGGCCAGGAGACCGTTGGTGAATATTCTAAAAGGGCACAGGGCTGAGATGGGCTTGATGGGAGGCTTTGATTCCTGGCTAATAGCCACTTCAAACAGGCTGGGATAGCTCTGAGACAGGGGAGGAAGATGACACCAGGGCTAAAGGACAGAAGGACATGGGACTCACACTAGGGGAGGGTGCACAAACAGAAGCCATTTTACATTTTGTGGTTTAAACATTTAGCTGACGTTCATCTCCAGAGTTCAGCTGGATCACAACATCAAGGCATATGTCACATAAAGATGTAGATTGGCCTAATGTAGCTCATTTGCAGAGTTTAAACAACGTCTTTTTAGCTTATAATCTAAAATTTTCTTCTTTTTTTTTCACTTTATGGAAAGTCATTATTTACTTCAAGTTGCTTCCAAGCTGTACATACCGTTTGTTTGTGCCCTCCCTTATTAAATTTTAGAGCTGTTATTCACACTTAAATAGCTGTAGAAACTGTTATTGAAATGTTCTGGTTCCTGTAAGCAGTCATTGCTACAGGGCAGCATGAGATTTTAGAGACAGGACTTTAGGATCCAGTAAAACATGTTGGCATGCGTTAGAGTCAGCATGTTTAAACATTTACCATGTTTATGAATTAGGATGTATTTCACCTTCCAAGAAGAAGTCCACTTGCCCTTCTTCGAGCTCTTATGAGTATTTCACCATCAGTGCTCAAGATGTTTGATCTTCTGAATTGTGAGAAAGAGTTGGGGCTTTAGGCTGAATTCAATATGGCTAAATTAATCAACCCGATTGTTAACAAAAGATTAAAAAAGCACGCATTTCTCACACTTTGAACCCCCACCCCCGGCCTCCCATGCTCCAACTAACACACATAAGCACTCACACAGATGATATACTGTATAAATCTTCTATATGGTTCAGCACCACCTCCTCTTCATCATAACTGCTTCTTGTTCATTATCCACACAGAAGCACACAAGTATATACGCACATACACACCAACTGGGATTGCTACACGACACAGATAGCCCCTGCGCCACAGTCCCACTCTTTCTCTTTTAATTACAAAGAATGGGCCTGGGTAGGTCACACAAAACAAATCAATACCTCTAAAAGAAATATTCAAATGTGACCTAGAAAACAGAGCTTGTGCCCCCATTTTATTATTGATTTTTGATGCAAGGCGATTTAGTTTTGACAGATTTTTTTTCTCTTTCTTGGTGCCAAACACCACATAAATATTTGCTCCAAAGATAAAGCGCAAGTGCAAGAGAATGAATATTGAATTTGGAGGTAAGCATGTGTGTATGATCCAATATCCATCCAAAGTGAGGCTGTACATTGTCTCAGTCAGAAAGGCAATATAAATATGAGCATATTTGTTAGAGGCAGGGTCAATAGCATAAGGTGGATGTGGTTTGTGCCTCTGGGGCTGCTTAGAGAAATAGTTTGAAATCAATGGTGTGTCTGGCACCCAGCTCATTGTCTTATTACTATTTTGTTTCTTAAACCAACCAGATTAATTTTTGTCTTGGTGGAAAAACAAGTTTTTGTTTTAGTTCACACTACATCATATAAGTACGGAGCCCGGTGGAGATCAAACAATATCTTTTTCAGGGGGTTTCAAGAAAGCGTTCTCTCACTTTTCAAAGTGTGCCCTCGCTTTATTAAATCGTGCGCTCGTCTAAATAAAGCGTGCGCGCGTATACATAAACCGTGTGCTCGTCTTACTAAAACCGTGCGCTCACTGCCCCTCAGTCGTGCCCACATTATATACCTTGTGAGCACAATAAACAAAAGTGTGCCCACGATCTGTAAGACGTGCCCACGACATTCTGTATGGCAACAATAAATCCAAATTGCTTGAAACGTTCGCACGTTGTATTAATTGTGGCCACGAAATCTGTTACCATTTCAGTGTGAGCATCTCACCTTTTTAATCTATTTGGAAGTTGCTTGGAATGGAACAGTAAGTGCATTGTGCTATGGCGAATGTATGCCTAAGCAAGTATTATGGGACGAACAGTGTCCCTTAATGTAATGTATAATTCAAGTGCTTGGTCTGGACTGTTTGTCAACTGTAACCCTCGTTCTTGCATTATGCCTGTGCAAAAATCAAATACATCGATGTCGCATGGTATGGAGTCGAGGAAGGTGCATTTCCTCTTGCAGACGGTCAGATTGGCTTCATCGAGAGGAAAGAGATGATCTTCAGCCCCCCACAGATGCGGAGCCAGGTGCATTATATCCGGTATTCCAGCCGGAACACCTGGGTTTCTGGACGGACGGATGCGATGTGCATTCCATGTGTCTTGGATGCTGTTCAATTCATCCTGGGGAAAAAATTAACGAATGCAAATAAATATTTTAGGATTTTCATTTGGCTACAGCCCTGACTTGGGCGCCTTACAAGGCAGCCTTGAGAACAGGTGAGGGTGTGTGAAGTACTTTGAGTCAACTAGGCTCATGATGATGCCATGACTGGACGCCAAGGTTGAAAGAATATTCTTGCATTCCATACCTAGCCCATGGTAAACCCTGATTAAGTCCATTTCAAAATGGTGAAGAACAGTGGCGTCATTAGGACTATTTTAGGGGGGCTTCAGCCCCCCTATAATAGTCTTAAGCCCCCCTAAATAATTTTATGTTCATTTATAAAAAAATTTTTTTTTTTTTTTTTACAAAAAATTGCCAACAAATTCAATATAATGTGGCCAGAATATGAGTTTAAATAAATGATCATACAACCAGTCATTATTAACTTAAATATGATCCTAAATATTAGTTTCCCTGTAGTGAAAGGTAGAGAGTCTGGGTCAGTGCGTCGTTATCCAATCCATTCCACTTGTTCATAGAGCACGCCCACATCACTGAAATCCAGTCCACGTTTTCCCTGCAACCTAGGTTGCACTCGTCGGCACCTGCAGCAGCATGTGTACCGGGAGCGGAGCACACAGAACCAAAAAATGGATATACGAAATTTTTTCAAAAGAGTAAGTATTCATCACTGCTGTTGGTGACAATAAGTTAGCTCCAGCCCCCCAGCTAACAACAGAAAGTCCCATGTAATTAATGAACAAAATGCTCCCTGTTTGACAAATAAAAACCGGGCTTGCAGAGAGCCCCCTGTACAGGAGACAGCATGTGTTGTGTGCTGAAGAAGATCTCTGTGCATGTCTTACCTTAGTTGTTTTGCAGTCAAAAGTTACATTTCGGCTCTAAAAGAACGCTACTACATAGCTAACTAGTTAATCTGAAATGCACTGTGAAGGTCCTGGTTGTTTATAGAGTTAGCTGTGCAGTCTTTTTTTTTTTTTTTTTTACCATATACTATCTTTGGGGTGACTTCCTTCTGGAGCATCAGATACACACAGTGAAACAGGAGCTGAGCTCATTCACGTATGATTATGTGGATAATAATCAGTGTTGGGTAAGTTACTTTAAAAATGTAATCCGTTACAGTTACAAGTTACCTTGTTTAAAATGTAACTGTAGTGTAACTTTTTGGATTACTTAAAAAAAGTAATGTAACTAATTACTTTTGGATTACTTTTACCTATTTATGGTATAGGATAATCTGTATATTATCTGTATGATTCCATCTGTATTTATCACATTTATTTATACCATGCTATTTTTCTTAACTATTTTTCATAACTACATTATACACTCTCTGCACATACATGCATTTCCCTAGGTAATTGATCTATTCTGCACATATCTATTAACCATCTTTCCTTACACTAGCTGTAAATAACTGCATTTTATCTCTAAATACTGCATGCTATACAATCTGCACGCGTTACACTTGATAAGATGCCAGACTGCATTTCATTAATACACGTGCAATGACAATGAAGTGCTCTACTTTAGTAATAAATAAGCAAAGTAAGACTTTTACATCACATTTTATTTTTCTTTGCACACCCTTGCTTGTGTGTGTGCGCCAGTACTTCCGGTGAAAACTTCCAGGTGATTTGACAGCTAGCTCGTCAGGTTAGGGCCAGTGGCCGTAAACAAAGGTTAACTTATAGCCGAGAAGAAAGATGATAATGTAACGTAGCTAAAAAGACTAGCTTTCTTCAGTAGCCTTGATGCTTAATGCTTACCGATTTAGCAAGCCTAGCAGCTTCGTTGCTAATGCTAGCCGCCGTAACGTTACCAACCATACCCGACGTCAAGGAGTTGGCTGAGCAGGGGCAAGAGTATGGGGCTGGCAGAGTTAACTTCATAATGGGTGAGTGCAGGTTTCATTCACTTGTTTTCATTCTTTCACAGGATTGATTCACTTCATTGGTTTATCCGATTGCTGGCCGCCGAGCCATTATGTGTCTGGGTTTGTGTAGGTTACTGATCATGGTTGTTAGCAGTCGATAGTCAGGTTGTGTGACGTGTGTGTGAGTGTGTATTTTTTCTATGGGTACATGCCATTGACTGTATGAGCGGTCTGTGCTCGTTTTTTTTTTTATTTATTTAATTAGATTGGAGATACTAATTAATACTGAGGGGGGGCTGGTTCCGGGGAAAATTGCCAGGGCCGATTTTTTTTTTCCCCAGTCCGACCCTGCCGCTCTGTACTTCTGTCACTGTAACCTTGCACAAATTGTAATCCTGTTAAGTAACCCCCATTCTCACTGAATGTAACTGTAATCTGAGTACATCGTTTTTGCTTGTACTGTGACGGATTACAGTTACTTTTATTTTGTATCCTTTTACCGCAACGCCGTTACATATAATCCGTTACTCCCCAACCCTGATAATAATGACAATAAGAATGATGATAATAATAATAATAATACACTAATAATAATCACACCACCACCCCTATTGACCTATAGGAGTCAGGGCAGAGGAGCAGAGAGAATGAGAGGGGAGAGAGCTCTACTGGAAAGGTGAGTCACAGGATAGAGTCATTTGTGATGCAGATGGTGTTGGAATTTTATGGAACTCGATATGAATATGAAATATGAAACATTTCAGTCCAGGTGCACCATATAAGACTTATTTAACTTGAGCTTTTATTTAGGAGAGTAATGATTGGAAAGTGGAGATAGCCAAGAGAGAGAAATATAAGCCAAATTAGCCTGGCCCAAATATTTTCAAGAGTAGGCTACCATAATATGACTGTAATTTAAGTAATCAAGTAATATTTTTCAGGACTTGAAATTACAAACATTTTAGTCTCATATGTGCTGAAATGTAATCTGTAGGTCTTCAAAATATTTGGGAGTAAACAATTATTGTGTTGTGAGCAAAAGTCATGGCATTAGCCTCTTTGTTGATCAGTTATTAATTCAATTCATTGTTTTAATGTATCTTGAAGGGTCAGGCAGAAGGACATGTAGTGGGAGAAAAAGATCAACAGGCAAGGCCAAAGCAGAGAGAGCAAGGGGATCCAGAGATGGATCAAGAGCCGTTTGTGAAATTAAACGTTCGCTCACATCCTGTGCATCTCCTGGGGGCTTAGCCCCCCCTGTCCTTAAAATCTAGTGACGCCCCTGGTGAAGAATCATATCCTGCTGGTAAATTGGGCTCATGATGTTATGAGAGTGTGGAATCGTGGCCACGCTTTGCTTACTTGTGCCAATTTTAATTAGGTTATACATTTCTTAAATAACGTTAACACGTTTTGTGAATCATGACCACGCTTTAGTAAATTGTGGTCACGAGGTATATAACTTTGTTACTACAACGAGAGCACGAAACTACTAAATCGAGCGCACGATTTAGGTAAACGTGCGCGCGTTGTATTTCAACGAGAGCACGTTTTGGTTAAATGAGAGCGCACTTTGCAAAGTGAAGACACGTTTCAGTAAATTGTGCTCACGAGGGATATAACGTGAGTACGACTGTATTACTGCGAGTACACGACATTAGTAATTCGAGCGCACGATTTAGGTAAACGTGCGCTTGCTATATTTTAAGGAGAGCACGGTTTGGTTAAATGAGAGCGCGCTTTTTAAAACGGGTGCACGCTTTCTCGACACCCCATTATATTTCACCTTAAGACTCAAGGGGCTCCGTATATAAGAAACCCCAAAATTTGCAAGTGATCTACTTAATTCTTGGATAATCTGTTTTTTAAAAAAAAAAAAGAAAAAGAAAAATCTGCACAAGGAGCTAAATCTGAGCCTGTACACTTATTTTCCAAAGAGTGCTGTTTCACAGTTGTCTCATCCCACATTTTCACCTGGGAGCTGCCCTGTAAAACCACAGTCCCCTACTGTTGGCGATCGAGTGTCACTGGGGCTGTAGGTAGTTAAGTGCTCCATTGGGCCAGCTTTCCACGACACCGTTCCACAGCAAGAATCTCTTGGGATAGCTAGACAAAAATGTTAAAGGAGACCCCCACCGCAAATTCTTACATAATGAGGTGCTGCATTTGAAAAAATGAACACGATCAGAAGCACAGATCCTTGCGAAATGTCACGAAAGGATAAGTGTGTCCCAGAACAGTATCTGCTAATATTTCCAAATATGTTTACCCTCTTATGTATAAGTGCTTTGTAACAAGTGACAGGTTTGTCAGCTCTGATGTTAGCTAGTTTTTTTAAAAACATTGCTTAGATAATTCAACTTTACCACTCATCAGAATTATTATTATTATTATTATTGCAATTTCAATTATTTTGTAGTGCTGAAAAAATATTTTCAATATTTCCCATATTTAGTTTATATATATTGCACCAATTCACAACAAAAATCATCTCAATATACTTTAAAGAGAAAGTATTCAAGTTCAGAATAACACTATGGTGTCCATATAAATCCATTATAATCAAATTCATTTAAATCCAATTAGAATCAGATTTAAACAATAAGTCATGAATGTATTCATATAACACTGGTCTGTAAAAAGTTGTCTTTCTAAGAAAACCGGCACATCACTTTAAATCTTCAATTCAGACATGCATCCTGAGCATGTGCGGGGTCTTGGGCGACAGTTGAGAGAAACAACAAATTTTTAACAGGAAGACCTTCAGCAGACCCTCAATCAGGAAGCATGGCCATGTGCCTCAGCCGATTGGGGTTGAGAGGACTTGATGTCTGTGTGTCTTACTGCTGATTCATCTGTCTTCTCTTTGTTTCATCAGACATACAGGTGATTCTGTTTCAGGCAGAATGAAACTATATAAGAATAGCAGTCAGAAACTACATACCTGCATAACAACTGAACCGGATCAAAATAGAAGATAGAGCATCTGGCCAAGCCCTTCTGCTGCTACTTTTTTCATGCAAATCAAATGACCGCCTTGCAGAGGGTAAAAAATCAACAACAACACAAACGTTGGCACCTCACATGTATCACCTACCATGGCAGGCTGCAGTATGATGTTTCCAAGCTCGACATACCCTGGAGTAGGAACTTTATTTTCATCTGAAAATACTTCACAAAGAGGTCCAGCAAGGTGAGTTTCTACAGGATGGATCTCTGTTATTGCACAAAAGGGGAGATCCCCTTAAACTACCGTCTAGAATGAAGCCCCTCCAATGGAAATGCCTTTATCATGTCTGACTTCTCCACCATTAATGCAAACACACTTGTTGGGATGTTGTGTAAAATCTGAACAAAAACAGAATGCAATAACCTCTATAAACCAATATTTTATCCTTAAGAAAACGAGGAAAACATGACATTTTGAAAGTGAAACATTTGACTTTTCATAGAAAATGTTTGCTTCTCTTGAATGTAATGACAGCTAAAGGTAGAAAAGTAATTAGTACAAGTGGTAAAATGTAAAACTGGTCAAAAGAAACAGTTGGAGGACCTGTTGTAACTAATCCAGTTATCTGGCAACAGGTCAGTAACTCAATAGGCTATTTTAAAAAAGCACCTTCGAAAGGCAGAGCTAAAGACGTAAAGCTTGACCGACATTCAGCAATCTCCAAAATAATAATTGAAAATATCAATACTGAATGCAGTGGCACTGCATTAGAAAAAATAATGTATTCTGGAGAAAAAAAACACGGTTTGCAATGATATTCAAATGTACCTGTTCAATTTAAAGCTCATCCATGATCATTTAAAAATGGATTGAAGCAAAATCGATTGAAGCAAAGTGGACAACTGTTCTCTTGCCTGATTAATCTAAATTTGAAATTCTTTTTGGAAACATTGACGCCACATTCTCCGAACTAAAGAAGAGACTGACTTGTGGCTAGTTAGCAGCATTCTGTCCAAAAGTCTGCATCTCTGATGATATGGGGGTGAATTAGCGCCTATAAGGCGCATTCCCACTGTAGGAACCTTTTGCAGTTCCTATAACCTTTTCAGGCTCCTCGTTTTTTCCTGCATTCGAACATACAGGAACTAGGGACCACGGCCCTCAGTTCCTATAAGCATTTTAGCTCCTTCTCCGAGGCTGGGTCTTTTCTGGGTTCCACAGGAACACATCTGACGTAGGTGTTTGGTGGTTGGTAGCTTCGCTCCTCGTCAGATTTCTGCTTCTTCGTGTTCCTAATCTGCTCAACGCAAACAGTAGAATAACGGCTGAAATGTTTACTCATACGACACAGACACAACTGGCACGTGTTTAATACGTTAAACTTACACGTCGTCTCGTTTGTCTGCGGCGCTCTGCTCTCCTTCCTTCCTTCATGAAACGAAGAAGTATCGCCTGCGCTCGATTCTAACAGTAACATGTCGCATACAGTTGCGTCGCATCGGTCCCTATCAAGGTCCCGACTCATGTGCGAATGCAAAATGAAACAGTTCCCCTGGGTAAGGGCAGTTCATAGAACGGAATTCGAGGTGGACCGTTCTTAGGACTGCGTTCTTAGGACTGCGTTCTTAGGACCGCGTTCTTAGAACTGCTCTGTCCGAATGCGGTATAGAAGTGGCAATGTGCACATCTGTAAAAGTACCATCAATGCTGATGGGTATATACAGGCTTTATAGCATCATGCTCCCATCCAGAGTTCAGGTGCTGGACTGGCCTGCCAACAGTACAGACGTTTCACTAATTGAGTTCAACAAAGAAGACCCAGTCCTGTTGAACAGCTAGAATCATTCCTCTCTCGAAAGTCCAGAAACTGGTGTTCTCAGTTCCCAGATATTTAGGAACTGTTATTAACCGAACAGGGACACTAAACAGCGGTAAACATGGCGTTGTCTCTCTCGCAAGACATGTCACTGCCAACAAATTTCAAGGTGAGCTCATAATTGTCATGAAATGGTAAAATGACACCCTTATTGGTTTATGATGTATGCAAATCTGTGCATTCTTTTTTTTTTTTTTTTCATTTATTTTATTTACATTTTCCAACGTGTTTTGATGTTGGAGCTGTAGTTCTAACAACAGAATTGATTTTTGTTTTCTGGATACTTTTTGTCTGTCTATTTCATCTCATTATTGTGGAGATGGCAGTGTGCTGCTTGCTTGATTTAAAAGCACAATTCTTTTTTAGACAGTCAAAAAAATTACCAAAGGAACTTAACACAATGCGAAGTAATGCAGTAATGCATGTATCAATCCATATCACCTGTATTGTGCACATACAAATTGTAGTCACTTGTTCAGTTAAAGCATTAATCATGATTAGTGAGGCTTTATGAACGTTTTTCCTGTGGGAAGACACAGATTGGCTACACATTTATAAATGTGCATTCGTGAGGCTGAAGACTCGGTTGTTTGTGATTGGTTTTATGCTTACAGTAGCTGGTCTCTCCTCTCAGATATTCTATGCTCATCTGTTTGTGTGTGTTAGGTTGGGTCAAGTTGCGTGTGCACATTTTTTCGTGAGTAAGGAGATGAAGAGGATATAAGCCTGGATTAAGTTCTGAGGATGATTTTTATCCTTGTAGGGGGTCTCTAAACGATAAGTGATGGATACAAGGTGACCCTCTCTGCACAAACACACACACACACACAGAAAGATGGACTCTAAAAGAAACATGCAATCATCATTCACTTTCCGAAAAGCACACTCAAGCACAAACACATTTGAACACACACGAATGGCGAACACACACGAGGAAAGAGTCTAGAGAAAACATGCAATCATCTCACACAAACACACACTCCCAGAAGAACACACATATGAACATGCAGGTGTGTCATGATCCACAAATGGGGATTATATAGTGCTGATGTTAGAAGTGAGAGAAAGAAAAGGCACCTCTACCAAAGCTTACTTCTCATTGTCACGGTGATAATGCTAACAGTATTGACAGTGGATAGAATCACACCTCCAATAACTTCTTTTTCCTTTATATCCTTTTTTTTTTTGTACTTTCCTTTGGAACTACAAACTTTTATTTATCTATTCAAGCTTTACCGGGAGTGTGAGTGAGGGACATACTGTGTGCTCAGCAGAGAACTAAGAACAAGCACGGGAGTTCAATTAATTCACAGGATTTTTAGCTGTGCATGGCTTTCTCTCAGCTCCTTGATTCATACGTTTAGGGAAAGAGCAAAGATGCAGGTGAGCAGAGAAAAAAAAAGAAGTGAGAAATAGGACATTTTGGTCATGCTCCTTGTCTTTTCATCCCTGTTTTATTCATTATCATTTATATATTCCAGTGTTTAATGAAGATGCCATTTAGTGAAGGATTGCTGTTTGTTCTCTGCTATCAAAACTTGGGATGAACAGGGACTTATCCCTTGTCCTCTTTCTTTTCCTGATAGTTTTTCAGTTCTGTGTTCATGTCTGAGGCGCTGATTGGATTTGGCCCTTGGAAATGAGATTTCAAAGAACTCAGTTCATCTTACATTGTTAAACATGACCTTTGCTTTGTTTCTGTCTTTCTGTGTCTCCCTGTCTGTCTACAGTGAACCCACTCAGGGGCAAATGCCAACATTCAGATCTAAAACCCCTCCTCACAGATATGATATCACTTTGAAGCACATTTGACACAACTGCTCAACGTAGTTTGTTAAGAATCGAATCAACGTGGAAACAGAACAATAACACTAGACAACATTGGGTAAATTTGGACCTGCACTTGATTTTTGAAGAGGAATTGTGGGTGTTAGTTCTGACCTCCAAAACGGGTACAAATTGTAATATTCTCTTGATTGTCAAACAATTTGCTCTTTGGCAACTTTTGAACTCAACTTGGTGTAAGGCTATAGAATTTTAGAAACTGTAATTAATCAACATTTTTCTGTGGTCACTTGTCCCTTTGCCTACACAGCACATTGTCCTCAGCTTTTTCCCCAAACCTTTTTCTACCTTCCCTTCTCCGTCTATGTTTCTGTTCAGCTGCCAAGCAGGTCTGCTGCTTCACCTTGAAGAACACCCCCACCCACATATACACACACATACACACGCACACGCACACACACATACACACATACCAGTGGGATCATTCCAAACAACTATTTCATTCAGGGATGGTAATCAGACAGACTGTCACACACTTGCGCACACACACATGCACAGAGTAATGGCAGTAAGTGATTAGGTTCACAGATGAGGGATCATTTTTGTTCATTTTCTGGGAAACTGTGATTGCTCCCAGCATTCATTAGCTATTCACAGAGGTCAAATGATTCGGCGGCAGCACTCACTCTTTTAAAACTATCTTGCACAGTCCAAGATGAATAAAAACAGACCACAAATTGAAATACATACCTTTAAACTAGTGATTGTGATTAAAAGGACAGGAGTGTTATTACGTCCTTGATGTCTCTGGGACATTTAGTTGAACATGGAAACTAATTTTCAGGAGTAATTGTCAACAACAACCAGTTACATATTTACAAGAATATCTGTTTTTGGTGCGGTGAAATATGAAGCAAAAGAAGCTATTTGAATGGCACTGTGTGCTGATGTGTGATTGAAATGTGTAATCCCCGAGCAGCTGGGGAGCTGTGTGTGATGGAGAGAGCTGGGCTTCATCATAGCCTCCACAGGAGACAAGATGAGTCCAGAGTGTGAGCGACGAACGGAGACATAGAGACTGAGGGAGGGAGGAGAGACACCATACTGACGGTATGAATGATACATCATATGATTGTCTTGGACAGAGCTGTTCTCTCTGACTGCATTTACTGCACTCTCCAACTGTCCTCCATTTCACAAGCCCTGTTGGACTGATTTATTATACTCAACAAAACTGTTTCATACTAGACTTGGTTTTGCTGCCCATATGTTTTCAAACTTTTCACAAGGAAATTTAACCAGCATTATTATCTTTTGTTAATATTATTTAGTCTGTTTCCCTAATCTATCACAACAGTCCTGATGATGAATAATCAAAGTTTAAAGAAAACATTTAATCATACAACATCCACTCCAATGTTTCATATTTCCTGTGACCGCATTCTTGAGGTATATTATCTGTTTGTGACTTAGTGTGAACTTTCCTTGTGTTGTTCACATGCCTTTGACGTTGAGATAGATTTTTTTTTTTTTCCCATGCTGTTGGACAAATCAAAAGTAAATCAAATAGAGGTGACATATCAAGACACATTTGACTGGAAATGACTGAAATGCATTTTTGTTTTATCTGCTATCAACACGTCAATAACAATCAATAGTCTTTGAGGAGTGAAGGCTTTCCTTTTCCTTTTCTCCCACTGCTCAACAAGCAAGGGGCTGGAATAAACACATGTCATCATTGGGATAACAAGAATGGTGTGTTTGTCGGATGTAGGTTACATTTCAAAGGTTTGAAAGGCCAGAGAAAGCTACAGTCTGTGAATTATTGAAGAGGCAAGGGATAGGATGGAGAATATGAGTAGCATTTACAGTTCAGAAGCAGGAAAGACGTGCAGCTCACAGTGCAGTTCTGTGTATGACTACAGTGGGAAATCTATATGTCCTAACCTTTCTTTGTCTATAGTTTTATTGAAATTGACTAGTCAGGGCGACAGTATTTCACCAGAATAGTATGAACTGAAACATGACTCCAGATGTCTTCTACTCCTGAACTCTCAAACTGTGTTTGGATGGTGTGTGGACAATGAAATCTTATAATGTATTAAATTCTACTCCCTAGCTGTGTTTTAAACTAAGTGGTTGATAGAAATTCACACTGATAAGTGTGCCTTTATCTACAATAACCTTTTGTTTGTCTTTTCATCATGCTAACTTAACACAGTGTAGATATTGAAATATCACACGATATGGCTCAGAACAATGATGTTTGTTTTGGACAAATGGATAACAAATTTTCACCGCCATTATGTACCTATTTTCTAAATTTGCCAATTTACCATAATATAGACAATCATCAAAAATGACAACATATGGAACCGCAAAGAGGATTAGGCAGAAACATCTCGTAAATCTCCAGCAGCCACCCTGCTGAGGGAGGGCAGGTTGGCAAATAGGCTTTTCACATTTCAGACACCACATTGTCACTCCATCTCATTGCGGCATCCATTACGTGCTACCTTGGGAATGAGGAGAGGTCCATGCTGAGAATCAGGGCAGAAAATGGCCGCCCGCTAGGAGGGGTAAAATGGCCAGCGTTATTATTCTGACTCCCCCCAGGGGGAATTGGCCTGAATATAGATATGCAACATTATAAAAGCAGGTTATTATCTGGGTGCAGGCTAACGGCCTCTCGCCCGTCTCCTCCCAATGAAACTCACACATACACACTGATGGATACACACAGCCTCCACACATATTATAAAATCTTGGCAATGCAGCATACTGTGATGATTGCAGCCTTTCTGGTGATTGAGGGATGTTTACCATCCTTATTGCTGGTGTTTTTTTTTCTTCTTCCCTGTTTTCATCATATCACTGTTTTTGCCATAATTTCTTTAGCCTTTCATTTACTGAAAATTAACATCAAAATTTGCTCTGTCTCTCAGTCTCCTTTTCCATGTAGTTAATATCATTTCATGGTACATTGATATTTCCCGTTGCAGTGATGTAGCTGTTCGCTTTATATCAGTGAGCATCATTCACTTATTAGCAACTTGCTTTTAAACATATTATTTCTTTAGAAATAAAAGAAGTATTTTTATCAATACATTTTTTTTGTTGCTAGGCGTATGCAGGGTATGGGTTACATTAAAGTTTTAGAGATTATACCTGGCGTATTTAGCCATATGTAGATGTCCAAAAATACACGCTTGGACAAATGGACATTTAATGTTATCTCCACGTGTAGCACAGGATGTGTTCAAGTATACACATATACGTTCACATACATATGTCTATAGGTATTATAATATATACATATATACATATATAGAAATTGTCTTCCTCTCTCAGTTCTATCTTGTCTTTCTTTCTTTCTTTCAACTTCTCGTCTAGATTTCCCCTCTTCTGTTGATCTCTACTGATTAGGCCTCCCCTCCGTAGCTTTGCTCCTATCCTCTGATGTTTTTCATTCAATCTAATAGCTCTTCCCTCTTCCTCCAACTCTCTATATCTGTCTATCTGACTTCTCCCAGGTCTGCTCTAATTCCCTCCTTTATTCATGAACCTAACCCTGCTGGGCCGGTTTGGTGAGAATGTGTTTGTGTGTTGGTGTATGTGTGTGTGTGGGTGTGGGTGTATACACACAAGGGGAGAGGCAGACAGTAAATAGGAATATGAATCTTTAAGGGCCTGCTGCTACTGTGGCTGAAATGACTTTTCAGAGCAGCAGTGATTTTCCAAGAAGGATGTTGATGAGGGCCGAATTGCAAGAGATGTGTAAGTCTGTGTGTCTGTGTGTGTGTGTGTGTGTGTGTGTGTGTGTGTGTGTGTAACTCTAGGCTTTTGGTCTGTTTTGTCTCTATAAATATGAGAAAAATTATGTTAGGCTTCTCGTCTCCAAATCTCATTTATAGATCTGCAATCCTTTCAGCTTTATAATCTCTTTCTTTAAACAAAAATCAACATTTGTTCTGTGTACTGTTTTTCTAAGGGATTGGGATACAGAATGGCTCCTACAGTATGCCGCATAATAAAGCAGGATTCACTTAATAAGTGTATACATTTAACCCTGAATATAATAAAGTCAATTTCAACCAAATATCTGGTGATGAAAAAAGTAAACTTCAGGGACACATTTATATTTTATACACCATGTACTCGTTAAGAATATATTCAGTTTTTCAGTGTGGTTTATTTTTTTTCCCAAACCTGAGTGCTCATATAGTCCCAGCTGTATGGAACAGTGCAGGGCCTAAATGACTATTTAGACACCACAGCGCTGTGTCATGAGCCCAAAGTGTCAAGTTGATTACTCACTGCTGACCATGATGACTCAGCAATAATTCATTAGCAGCCCGAGAGTTCGGTTGAGATGGCAGCTTGGGTGGGGGTTAGGGTTAGGGCTCAAGGTCATGTGGGAGGTGTTGCCCACAGAATTAAAATGAGTGGCTCGCCTTGGAGTGTCTGTTATCAAAATATTTGACGTTTGGTGGAATTCAGTGGGGACATGAGATGCCAAATGTCAGTTAAAGAAAGGAAAATGTATTTTTGAAATTTTGTGGATAAATGGGAAAATGAGCAATATGAAAATGGCTGTAATTATCAACACTAATACCCTTATATACCTTATTATTTTAAGCCTAATGAGCTGTTGTTTTCAAATGATTTATGCTACATTCCATAATATTGTTTTACTCACCAAGTGATCTCAATGTCTTCCTCATGTTGCCAGTTTCATTATTTGGGGATGGAAGGTGGAAGACAAAGACCATAGACCCTGGTTTGACTTTTTCCTCAACTCTAACATTGTACTTCTCTCTAAAAATCTCACCATGCCTTACAAGGTTGGCTCATAGGCTAGAAGTGTTTTTAGATTAGATTAGATTCAGCTATAGATGGAAAGACAGAGAGGTCAGTGGGTGAAATACTCCTGTTTCATAAGCTAATCAAACCTGACAAACCCATCAAAAAGGCCCAAGTAACTGCTGACAGCTTCTGAAAAAATTGAGGCTGTGTGCGTGTGATTGTGTGTGTGAGTGTGTGAACATGCAGTTTAACGTCTCTGCTGTGTATGGATCTCCAGCTGTACTTGGAGTGTGCCTGCAACTCTGCGCTGTCTGTCACAAGCATCACATTACCATAGAGCCACGACAACTCCTGCAGCCTTCCGAAGCCTCAAATCTGATAAAAACAGAGATAAATCTGATCTCTGATCTTCCTGATGAATATGATAAGACCTGTTCCAGGTTAATGGACCTTGACACCTATCAGGGCCCCTGGAACCACTGATCCCAGATCAGAGGTGGAAGAGTCGGCAGAGGTGGAGTAAGAGGTAGTAAGACCCAGGGGGGGTTAGTGGAAGCTGCCCTAGAGAGGTGCTCGCAGGCTGGGCTTGGATGACAGCCATGGCTGTGTGACGGTCCAAAGCTCCATGCAAAGCCGGCCTCATTCCAATTCACACACATGCACACCTATCCACTCAGACATGTAACTTTCTGATCGTTTTTCCTATTTTTGATGCTCCTATCCTATTTCCCATTGCTTCTGTTTTCTCTCTTGTGGAGTTGTTTTTAATTTTTTTTTTGTCTTTCTCTCTCTTACACACACACTGACACACAGAAATCTGGGGGATATATAAGGGTGTGGTAGAGCTGGTGATGGAGCTCTGCTTTGAAGACCAGTGGGAGATTACAGGGCCAAGTAGCAGAGATAAAAGTACAACCAAAACACAGGTATCTGCTCTTGCTTATGCCTTACCAACACATTCACACATTCGCTTACACGCATCCATAACACATGTTCAGAGAAGAACAGGAATACATGCACACACACGTACACACACTCACCTACATACACATCTAATGGCTAGTCAGTGACAGAGGTCTTAGCCCCAGTCTGCCAGTCCTCATTTGTTTCCCAGCCCCTCCCATGTATGTGTAGCACTAGCACTTGCTACTGGGTGTCTTGTTACTCCTCAGAAGGTCTATTGATTTAACTCTTGCCACAATCTATAACACTATTGTCTTGCCTTAAGTGTCTCATCTGTACAATTCACTGGCAGGAGTCTATACATCAAAAACCCCGTCTGCTTAAGTATATTGGTATTCTGAAACATGCTGGGAATACCTTTTTTTTTTCTCTGTGACTTTCACATTTTTTTTGCACACTCAACCTCACTTTTTCTAAAGCGAAGATGCTCGCAGCTAGGCACACCACTGACTGTTACCGGTTTATTTTTATTTGTGTGGTGTTTCTGAAGTTAGCATTGTGTCGTATAAGTGGCAATGCAGAGCCGAAGTTACATTTGAGTTTTCCTCTGCTATTGGGGCATAGATGAAATATTCACCCTTGTTGTGGCTTTCTGACAAAAACTTACGTCCTCAGGTTAAAATGTACTTATTTAAGTTTTACAGCTACGTTGATATGTTTGCTGAGAGTCTTGGGCTGGGTCCTCAAAAGGTCTTTAGGTGTGCTGCCGTTTTCATTCAGATCTTCAGTATTTTGTGCATTCTTTGGATGTCTTTGGAATATGTGCAGATCTTTTCATACTTTTTGTCCAGGCAAATCCAAACTACCTGTAAGCAACAAATCACCCCAGTATTCTGATGTAAAAAGGCAATCATCTCCTCTGGTACGCAATACTTGCTTTCTTGCAGCCTATACACAGATGTTTGGGTTGTACTATATTTGTACATTTCCTGGATGATAGAAATCTAAAAAGAATTTATGTACTTGCCTTATTCAGTTGTTCCAAATGCAATGTTTTCTAGCTTTAGTCCACAGTACACAAATTTCATGTTTCAGAATATATCAAGACTTGAGCCTTCTTCTTGCAGTATTAATTGATTTGTTTAGAATGGTGAGAAAATAGGGATGAGTGGCTGAAGTTAACACCAAATAGCCAAATTAAAAAATGTTTACATTTTTGCCTCAGGGATTCAAGCACCTTTAATCTCCTCTGCTCCTGTGACAAGTCTTATAATTACAAGTGTGTCCAACGATTGTTTCTGAGGAAAAACTTTCTCATATTATCTAGAATTTTATCTGTGTGCGAATTCATTGTTTTCTGTGAACTTTGGTTTTGGTTTATAAATGCAGCAAAGAAAAAAAATATGTCTTTTTGTTTTTGTCTGCTTTATTGATATAAAAAAAAAAGAAAATTGAATATTCAGAAGTGTTACCCTCAGCTGTTTGGACTCAATGTCAATATTGATATTCAGCATGTTGACTACTATCAGCCTATCGGCAAATGTAATAACATCAATTTACCTAAGCTGAGAAGATTTATTTTTCTTACATTTAAGGCAAGGCAAGGCAATTTTATTTATAGAGCACAATTCATACACAGGGCAATTCAAAGTGCTTTACAGCTACATAAAATCACAAGAAGGCAATAAAACTTTAAAAAAACAAAAATTTAAATGTGATGGGCACCATACATTTTTCTGTAGCCACATTAGCACTGAAATGACAAAGGTTTAACATGCTAAAAGTATTTTTGAAACATTTTATTTGATATATAGGCTATTTGAAAAAAAATTTTAAATTTTTTTTATTGAACAATTTGTGCTCATTTTAAGGATAGTTGTGAAGAAGTTCATAGATACTCTAAAGCTCTTCATCTCAATTTTATAATGTATTTATCATTGTTTAATCGACATTTAAGCAAAATAAATGACAAATACAATATCAGCTCTTTTCCACTGGCCAATTTATTATCTTTCATATTGTTATAGACACAGATTTTTAGGGCTAAGCTGGAATGCACCTCTTACAGAAATCTCAAATAACACGCCGAACCAAGAATATTGTTCTTTCAAAACCAAATGAATGGGACAAATACACATTTTGTACAACTCTGTCAACTCGGTTTCTGTTTCTGTGTTGCCATTGGATAACGAGCAGTTCAACAGTGCTCGTTACTTGGCCTTCCGTTCACATAAAGATGTGAGAAAAGAAACAAACCTACAGTTTAAATAGAGCTTTGCCATGTCCTGAGTAGAGCTCTCTACTTGCACAGAACAGAATAGAATAGAATATCCATAGAATTTGTGGAGAAAATAGCAGAAATCTAGAAACACGTAACAGTTACATATTGTAAAGAAAAAAAACAACAACAAGATACTCAGAAATTGAGCTATTTTTAACCTGAGAGTAAAATCAAACTGTAGCTTTGAGAAAATAATGGCTAATTATAATTATATCATTGAAAAAAGCTTAAGAACAAATATGAAGTATAAGCCTAGAAAAGAAAAGAAAGTAATTAAATTTCAACAGTCACCATTTTTAAATCATTTGAGTTCCAGCAATATATAGAAGATGCTTCAGCTTCTATTCGTTTTTTCTTTTTCTTTTTTTCATCTTCGATCTTAGATATAGAGATGACGATTGATTTCACAGTAGTGAATCAATAAAATACCAAATGCTATTAACTAATTAATAAATTATTGAGATGAAATTGTTTTCTTTGTTTTTTTTTTTTTTTATCATTTGCTGAAACCATACCCTTTTTTCAAGGTTACTTTTTTTTTCCTGCAGTTTCCAGACTGTTTCCAGGCTTGTCTGCTGCTGATCTGCCAGTCTCTTTCCCCATCAGGTTAAGAATCTAAAGTCACGCGGAGATGTGGTTGTCACAGTAAGGGCCTCTGTGACCATGGAGACATCAGCAGTGTAATCTCTGGGAGATACACGTGCTTCATCCTAGTTACCGTCGTTGAGCTCGGCAGGATATGACACAGGCCCAGCAGGAAGAGGTAGTGATTAGAGTGGGGCTGGTTTATGGAGATGCCATAAGAGTGGGAAATGATCAGAGGTGTTCATTAGGAGCCACTTACACATGACAGTCGTTTTTTTCCACGTACACGCAGACATGGATACACATCATCCTAGTGAAAATTCTTATGGTTTCTAGGCTTATCTTTTTATCGAGCCTTGCCAGGACATTTTCACAAATAATTCATTCAGGCTCTGCGTCGGTCCAGAATATCTACAGTGGAAATCAAATTCTGTTGTTGTTTGTGGTACAGGCATGAATAAAAACATGAGGGTGATTTTCCAAGGCAGAATAATGTGCCATTGGCGCCTTTTTTCTCTGGAGTTCCATTGCCCTAAAATGAGGCCGGTCAGACGGGGAGCGATGGTGTTCTATGATGGTATTCCATGATCACTACCTATGAGCACGCTTCCCTCGCCCTCTTTTGCTCTCACTCTGTCTTTCGCTGTATCCGTTCTACCTCATTTTAGTCTCACCCCAGTGTCCAAATAGTAAAACCAGACATTTCTAATTCGCATCACTCTCACTCCATCATGATGGGGAAAATGTAAGCTTGTACGCACATGTAAAAACTTCACAAATATATATGGGGTAATGCACACATGGCGACATGCTGACATCACATTGATGTCACATTATTGAGAAAAAATATCTATCAATGTGAAATTAGTTTGTCATAGAAACATGTTGTAGTCCGTGTATGCAAGCAGATTTTCAATATTAAAGCATTAATGAATTTCAGCACACAGCACAGCTGGTGGTGAACACAGTATACTGTGACTCCACAGGTCTATTTCTGTTGTGGCTATAAGAGGTCTGATACTCCCTGTAAAGCAAATACACATGGGTACACCATAAATATATCTTTTGGCTAGACTGCTGGCACCATAGCTGAAATAGATACATAATTTGACCAGTGTTCACTATTCAAATTATGTGTTGCACTGTCCCTCTGGTAGTGTGCTGTTGCCCCTTTTGTCCTTGAAACGTGCCAGTTTCCTTATTTCATCTATGAGCTGACAATATGTCTCAGTTAGCATTTAATGCTGCACTTTGGCCTATATAGTTATAGCGTAGTCTATGTGAATAGGCAGTGCATCTAAGAGGGACTATTCATTCACCTGTGCTGAAAGTTCCAGCTGAATGTAAAAACAGCTCCCTGCATAGTAATGTTCTTAGCAAGAACTTGATCCCTGCATGATGACTCTGTTAAGATGGCAGATAGCGAAGGAAATCTGTCCCTTGCGATGCTTTCAGCTTTGTTATGCAGGCTCTCATCACATATGGCTCCTTCTATGAATATTTCACACATTTTTTATATAAATTTACCCACATGTTTTTATGAGAGGGAGTTCTGTCTTAGAAATGTCAAGGTTAATTTCCTGATACGGAAAGAGACTGAGACAATGTGGCTGCAACAATGAGAACAATGAAAAGACTAAACGTGCGTGTGTGTCTTTATGGGTTACTTATTGGATGCATATGATTATCTAACAAAGAACAGAGAAAGGGACATTAAAACAGAAGGACAGAAACACCTTTATTCACAGACAGTATCTTTACGTATCTGTTTTACAGCAAGCTTTGATCAGAGCGGGAAAAAGAGCAGCGATCATGAGAGGAAAGGGATGTGTAGGACAATATGTACAGAAAATATTGTCATCCATTTCAGCTTTGTGCTTCATACCTGCAGATAAGAAAAAGGAGGGAAACGGGAAACACAGAGGTGAAGAGATAATGCAAAAACCTATTTTTATAGAAGCTAATGCTTGTCCGTTTCTCAGAATATTTTTTAACATGCAACATGTTAAACAGAAAAAATGAATATTAATACTTAATGGACATAAATGCAGAGTTCTTAACATCATAGTCAGACACAGTGAAGACAAAGTTTAGACACCACAGAACAGAGCAAGAAAAATGAGCAAAAGGTGAGTTAGACACATAGTTAGGATTCAGTCAAATACAAACTATCACTGTACCTTGACAGACGCAAACAAACTGCATGTCGCTGCTTCATTCTTTGCCCCAGCCTTCACTCTTCTTTCCATCCAATTTACTCTTTCTTTCTGTTTCGTGAGACACCCCCCTCCCCAGCTACAAAGCTAACGTCATGTTCAGAGCTTTTCTACATAAGTGTTTCATGTCACTCCTTTTCCTCTAAAACACACTCGCCTATTCTGTATGTTCCTGGTCTTATATTTGGGTTTTAGAGTAGATAGGTAACATTAAAGAGCTATCACTTTCTCTGTGTCATTCCTCTCCTTCATACACCATTTGATCTGAAGCCAGATATGGCTTTTAGATGTAGGCGTGGACCCACACACTGACACACACATGCACGAAAACACATGCAATAGCACAGACAATGTGCACACACTCTGTCTGACTGACAGATAAACAATTTTAGGGAGCGCACTTTCAAACATGCACAAAAACACTCCTTTATTTTTGCAAGGCTTTTATTTGGTGTATTTCCTCCTTGCCAAACATCTAAAGCGAATACCATTTCACATCACAAAAACGTATTACAATCCTTGGCGCTCCACAATGGCATTTTAAATCACCCCACCCTTGACAACTTGTCGAATGGATTGAAAGAATGGAGTATTCAAACAGAAAGACATAAATACCCAACAAATACCACCTACAGCCAATGAAATATGCATGGCAGAGAGCTTGTGCCTTTACTTTCAGAATTAATAACGTGCAATTCAAACAGAGGAACAGTGACTGTCTTCCACAGGTGTGTGTCTGCATGACTTCATATTCTGCTGGTCATATTCAAATTTTACTCTTGTGCATGCTTGTGAGCTCAATTACAGTGACGCTCAATTTTGTAACGTCAAATGTATTAGAGTGTTAGAATATTGTTCGAGTTGCTAGAAAAAAAAAAGGTGAGGATTTATTTTACACATACAAATATCATAATACATGTACAATTTTCTAAATACAACAGTTTTTACAACATGGAAAAATGAACAAAATTATGGGACACTGCTGAGCTCTCCAAATATTCAAGTGCAAAATGTTCCAATAGTCAAAATTAATGTACTCAGATTTTTGAAGCACAAAGCCCTGATATATTAGATCCCAATAACTCATCTTTCCCTTTACTCCCGCTTTTGTTCACTCTCTCTGATCTGTAATTGAAAAAGCATTCCATTTTTATTTTTCTCCACTATCCAAAGGCTAAATCCAAAACACCAGCCAAGAGGTTAGCCTGGTCACCTGGCACCCACAGGCACTCTTTCTCCCTCTCTCTCTCTCCATTTCACACATATACACACACACAATTGCACACATACCTGACTGTTGTGCTTCAATAAACTGTAAATTCCTCCTCTGCACCCACCATACCCAAGCTAACCCTTTAAAAGTCACCCGCCTCCTCCTTGTAATGCATGAACACACACACGCAGACGCGCACATACATACTTACCCATAGTCGCACACAACAGACAAGCCCAAAACACACAAAAAAACAATGTGGCTTAGTGGATGGTATCAAATTTAGTGGCCACGGGGATCTGGCTGGGGTCATAAATCTATATCTAACATGTGAGAAAATCTCTACATGAATATCTGGAGACACAGAGGGAGAGGGAGATGGAGAGACAGACAGCAGGATACAGAGAAAGATACACAAAGGAAAAGAAAGCAGCCAGAAAGCAGAGTGTGAGTCTTGTGACGAGGAGGGCCGCAGACAAACAGCATCTGTAGGAGACAGGAGCTTGAGTGAGGTATAGCAACAAACAAACAAACATGCAAGACAGTAGGAAAACTGTGTGGGAAAGCAGATGACAAAGCACAGTGGAGGACCGAAGAATAAGAAGGAAGCATAGATATAAACCTGCAGAGGGAGAAATGAAAAGATAGACGGAGCAGGAGAGTCACAGATGGAGTGTGTGGCAGTAAGAGATTTATGGGTGGAGAGACAAAGCCAGAGAGAGAAGGAGGGCCAAAAGACAGACAGACAGACAGACAGACAGAGAGCAGCAGAGATACATGACCCCTCTCTCTCTCTAACAATGGCTCTCCATGTGGTGCCCAGCTTAGCAGGCGAGCCGATGGAATCAGGAATGTGGAATGTGGGATTTCAGACTTGGAAGTGATAGCTACTGTCTGTGTGTAATATTTAGGGCCGACACAGGGAGCCCCTGGCATGCCATGAAACACATGGACGCTGCTGCTGTTTCTCCTGCAAGTGGGTTTATGTCTGCTGCATGTATGTGTATGTTCAGTTATGTATAGAAGTGTTGAGACTCAGAGCTAGATATATTGCATTTATACTATCCTAGATGATGTTTTACCAAATCATTAGTACATGTTTGTCTCCTTCCATCGTCTCTGTCAATTTGACATGACAGATCTATCCGTTTTGTAACCTTTTTATCCTGTTCAGAGTTGCTGGAGCCTGTCCCAGCTGTCACAGGGTGAGAGGCGCAGAACACCCTGGACAGGTTGTCAGTCTATCGCAAGACTAAAACTGAGACAGAGACCACAGTTCAAATCATTATTCGAGGTCAATGTAGAAACACCAATTAACCTACCTTGTAAAAGGAGACCTGTTGAAATCCAGGCAAAGAGAGAACATGCAAACTCCACAAAGGAAAGGCCCCAACGCTGACCATGAATCTTCTTGCTGTTGGGTAACTGTGCTAATTACTGTAGCACTGATTACTGTCACCAGATATAAGAAACTGTAAGAATAAAACATTAACTTAGGGGGAAGAAACTGTTCCCTGATATTAAAACACCTATACAATAATCAAACGCAGCATTCAACATTGGCTTATGTAAAAAAATATGATTAATGCTGAAATAAACAAAAATATGCTGAACATTTATATTATCTGTGAAGTTTTGTCCACAGTTTAATCTGAATCCTGAGTGAAGTGTGAAACATAAATGTTGTTCAGTATTGGCCTCTTTTTGGGGTATAAGTGTAAAGTAAAACTGCACTAAAAGCACATAACTTGAGAGTTAAAAGTATTAAATTACTTTCCACATCTATACTGTGTGTCTAGGGTGTTCACAAAATCAAATCTTCTGTTTATAAAAAAAATTAAAAGACAGGCAACAATGCTCTTTAAGATGAACTTTTATTCTATGTTTCATACATTTTGTCTTATGTCTCTATTTTCAAGAAATGATTCAAGTTTAAGTTTGGGGAGATAGAATAAGTCTGTAATGAAAAAACTTGCGAAAGCGCCTAAAAAGCGATAACAATTAACCGACAGTGAAAAGGCAACTAGATTAACTGCTAAAAACTATTTGCAGGGTCTGCCATCAAAACAATTTTAATTAAAACAATAGTGCAACATTATTATTGCTGGACTATTTATTACATTCAATTTTTTAAGGCTACCCTTATCAGTATTAGTAATTGCAGCATATCCACGCAAGAGGCCTTGATTAATGTCCAAACTTAGTTCTGCAGTTTAGCAGTTGTACAAACTCTGTTCTGGTGAGTCTAAGCTTTAAAAGTTCCCTGCTTGAACAACAAGTTTCATGTTTGCACACACGCTGCATATTGTCACTTTTTGTCTTGTGCGCTTTGTCTCTCTCACACAGGCTAACACACACACACACACACACACACACACACTGCTGCTAACACAGGAGACAGTTGTTGCTGGCCGCCCCAATGCCTGTCATGGCTGTCAGGCCAAATCCCACGAATTATGGCTGTTCCAGATGTAAGAGATTTCTAAGCTGCCTTCAACGGCCTGCGGTCTGTGGTGAGAGAAAGAGGGAGAGGAAAACAGACAGAGGGAGAGAGATTTGGGTTTATGCAGTGTCATCCAAAAATCCATCTTCCTTTCTCTACCCCTCATCTTTATTATCTGTCTTTATTCTATCAGAAGAAAAAACTGTCATTGCTTACATTATCTTCGGAAGCATTTTATGTATCACATATATGACATTTCTAATGAATATGTGACTTTGGCGAGTTCTTATTTTTAAAAGGGAAATTGATATTTTAGAAGCAATGCAGTTTTCTAGTTTAGTGGCCGGGCCGCTGATTTATTGTACATTTTCTTTTTTGTTTATTACCTGTTTGTAGACCTGTGTATGCAATCACATTGAAAGTACCAGTGCAACGATGCTATTTGTATTTACATATTTCCCATCATCTTAGCGTTGTTTATAAGGTGTTTACCAGCCACCACAAATTTCTTCAAAGTGCCACTAGTTGATTCAGGATTATTCAGACATTGATCTTTTTGTCTGACCAGTGCAATACTTTAATTTCCCTACATGCACGTCAACACTTAAAATTCAACCCCCACCATTCTCTTAGTTCTTTTGGTGCGCTCTCACTCTTTCTCTCATTAGTACTTCTTAACCAGACAGTTTATTTGAAATTATGAAAGCATTACACTCTCTGATGTAGCAGTTTAAAAATCAATAGTTGAAACCCTAGCTGCCTCACTTAAGCCCTCTCCTATGGCAAAGGGGATGTCTCTTTCTCCCTCTCTCTTAAATGGTAATTTCATTTGCAGTCACTAAGACCTCACCGATAATTACCAATGCCCTGAGAGAGAAAGCCAAGTGAAAGGGAGCGGAGAGGGATGGGAGACAGGCGAGGGAAAGCAGAGAGATGGATTAAGAAAGGAGAGAGAATGCCAGTCATTAGAAAAGCTTTCCTCTTTCCCTGCTTTGATCAGACTTAAGAGCACATTGCCTTCACTCTGTTGCTCCCTGACACCAGCCTCTGCTAAAAGAAAAGATGGAGCTGGGGGGGTGAAGCATCGGACAAAAAAAAGATCCCTCAAGTCTTAAATAGCAGGCCTTAATTTCGACATTGAACCCGCTCTGTTCTTGGGTTACACCAGGGCCGTCCATTTTCAGAGAGTGCCACCATTCATTTTTTTCCCCCTTCTTCATCTCTCAAATGAACTAATCAGAAAGGGGAATATGAAGTGTCCTGCAGGATCCATTTCTCTAGAAGCATATGGCAATGATTGATGGGAGACAACTTTGACTTTCCCAGGTCATCCTCCCTGCGCACATCTGGGAGCATGTAATAATTCTCTTAATTTTAGACCTCGCCTCTTCCTTCTGTTTCTTTTTTTCTGCGTTCTTTTTTTTTTCCCTCAACAAACTTCAGTTTCACTTTGGCTGATAAAGAGCCTCCTCTCTTTTCTTTCTCTGTTGCTTTCCCAAGGCTAACCCAACCATTTTGGCTGAAATAAAGGTACCCTAGTGGTTACCAGATGTTTAAAAGACTGTTGGGGCAATCCCCTTGTTTTCTTTTTTTTTTCCTTTTTCCTTAAAAAGCCTTAAGAAACACTTATGTCATATAGCTATGGTAACTGGATTTACTGGATGTGTGAGGATTAGTTGATATGTCATCATGACAAACACTGTAAGAGAACCATAAGGAATATGTGTTACCTCTTTTTATTGCATTTAAATGAATTTCAGTCTGAGAGGCAGCTTCTTTACAAAAGCTGCATAGCCAATGATTTATACATGTCATCGTTTTTTTTTTTCCCCATTGACTCAGTGTTAAACTAAAGAAACCAAATATTCAAAAAGAAGATAAGTTATCATCAAAACCCATTCTATAATTCAGCAGGCTTTTTGAAAGAAAGAGAGAGACAGACATCTTGGAAACCTCCCAATAGCAACTGGCTCTTGTTAGCTGTGTATCGAAATCATCTTTAACTCCTGGTTTACAATAACGGAGAGGAACTTCAATTGCTAAATGCTTTCAGGAAACCCACCCGTCCTCATGCTGCCATGTGATGATCCCACCTCTGAAATATTCAGCGCCATTAACATTCCGATGGGTATCATCGCCTTTCAGACACAATTCGCTCTGCTCCTCAGACCTGTGGGCCAAAGCAGGGAGAGGTCTGGAGCAGATGTTATCTGTTCTCATTCTACAGAAGATCTCTCCTCCTCCAATAAACACACTCTAAGTGTTATGTTTGGTGTAGAGAATATATTCTATTGAAGAAATCAATATGATAGGACATGATACCAAAATATTGTCAAAAGAAATAATTTTTCTAATAGAAAATATTATGATATTTAGAATTGCTTCATTTATAGGATTAGCAGTGCTTGATTAAGTTCCATGTATGCTTAATTGTACATTTACATCAGTTTGTTTCATATAGTGTTGTGTTATCTTTTGTTTATCTTTAGTCTTTAGCCTGAAAAGCTGGAATGTGTTTAATCCTAGTGCTAATCACGTGCTTGTGTTGGTAAATTGTTTTGCCAATCATGTTGTGTGTTCTTTCCCCTACTTACAACTGCTTTCATGTTGTCAAGTCTCTCTGCTGAACTGCCCACGATTAGCTAGGTGTGTGTGTATGTATATATGTCTGTGCCGTCACTAATTATGTGTGATCGTGTGAGACAGAGCACTACACTTTGAGCACAATTAGCCAGGCATTTAGGCATCTTAATTGGCGACGTTCGATCTTAGGCACTTGCTGATGAACCACTTAGCAGCAGACTTATGGATTAGTAGCAAGCAAAGCTCTCTCTTCTCAGATGTATACTAACAGGTCAGGAATTAGTGTTCTTAACGCTGTCTTACAAATGAAGACAGCTGTATTGACTAGCACAGAAAACTGCTTTCTCTTCCAGTTTTCTTTTTGTAAATTTACTCTTCTCTTGAAGTTACTCCTGTCCACTCCTTTTATCATCCCATGTCATGTGTTTTCTTTTCTTATCAGCCAAAAGAGGCTTTTGTTTAAATTTTTACTTTGTTCACTTTTGGACAATTTCAAGCGCTACGTTGGCTGCGGGCCATGACAGTATTTGGCGTTTTGTTGTCATGCCGCTGAAGCTGTCTCAGTTGTCTGGGCAACATGCGCCGGGGCTCATGGGAGCCTCATAAATGTCATGTATTGACGGAACCGCTCTGGAGAGCAGGAAGTCCTTGCCAAAAAGAAGATAGATAGAGCGCCACTGGTGTTTAGGATGCCATGTTGCATTAAATCACTTTTACACCATGCATACAAATGCAGCGACACTTGCCAACACTTACTTTTGCACAAGTAGCTTTAGATCCACTGATTACCAACAAAAATATAAAAATATTACTGATGCCTGAATAAAGTCTATCTCTTTTACCTTTTATTTTTGCCCTCCCCTTTTGAAGTAACCACTGTTAAAGAAGCCGACTCAGCAGCACCCATCCCGCCCTCTGTAGGTGTGTCATATTTTCACCACGCTTTCCCTTCCCCAGGTCATTGTCATGTGCTTGGCTTTACTGAGCAGAGGGGCTATAAACAGGAGAGACAGCACTTGTCTGTTAGATTAGCATGTCCCCAACGTCACATGCCTTTGCCTGCACACGTCACCACTTGTCTGGAGGTGCCTGTCTGGGTTCATTAGAAAATGGCCAGATTTAAGGAACAGGGAAATTTTTTTGTCAAAAGGTAGACAAAATTGTCTGTGATGCATGTAATGTGCTTTCACTGTAGATGGGAACATATATTTGACTAGATGTTGTGTAAACACTGGAATGAAAATAGGTCACTTTCATGAATAAATTAAAAAGACTTCTTGAACTTTTCTGTCTTAGATCAAAACACATATTCCTGACCTCACATATTCCACACAATTTTTTTTTTCTTTAAATTTAATTCTAACCAACAAAGCAAACTCAGGCCGAGGCGAGGGCCAGTCGGCATTTCAAACGCCCCTGAGATTCCAGATACCGTGGGACCTTCTCTCATATTTATTGTGGGAATCAGAATTTATGATGAGTAAATTGGGCTTCTTCATCTGTGTGCCGGGGGGGTTGCAACATGCGGCCGAGATGGCTTGACTTATTGATTACAGGGAGCAGTATGCCCCATTTCAAAGGGAAGGAGAGCCCCTGCCACGCAACTTCTGAGAATTAATTTGCCCGGCATGGGCCTTCATGAGAAACACATGTCCATACACACACAAATGCAAGCATAGACACAAACAAGTGCAAAAAAAAAAAAAAAAAAACACCAAAGCCTTCAGGTAAAAGAATTGCAACCCCCACCACCTCCCAAAAAAAAAAGGTTTAAAAAAAAAAAAAAAAAAAACCTACATATGCGGCTGAATTTCCCTCACAGATACAATCACACACACAAATACATGAGACCATTTTTTTAAGTGCTCCAGGTATTGTAACCAAAGATTTTGCAAATATTGTTATTGCACATGTGGAACAGTGATAGACATAATTATAAGTATTTCAAACATTCTCCCACCATGTGATAAAAGCTTGTTATCTGCATTTTATTCACTTAGAAATGAATGCTCTATCTTTATTTCAGATGAAAGCTGTTTGTAACTAAAGTTTTTTCCCCTTTACATCTTCAGATGTTTTTGGGAAATTACATTTAAATCGATACAAGAAAAAATCAGCTCCCTGTGACTGGAACGTATTTAAAGAATGTTTCACAGTCTTTCTCCAGACCTCAGTCACAGCTGAACTATCAGTGGTTCATCCCTGGCATTGTCCACTGGATCGCCCTCTGCCCTCAGACACCAGCTCCTATTTCACCAGCAGCACCCGCGCTAATTTATCATCATAGTCGTGACAGACAACACATCTGTGTGTGAAAGGATTGAGTGAGAAAAGAAAAAAATGAAGGAGGGACAACACTGAGAGCAGGAGGGGCAGGAAGGGGAAGAGTAGGTGGAAATATGGTGGCAAGGAGGATTCCAGTCGCACAATCGAGGCTTTTTAAGGGTCATATTTTCTTTGAAGGGCCCCATCCTACCCTTCACTCGACCTCTCTCTATCCCTCCTGCCTCCACTTTCATAACACAATGTCAGCTAACCCCCTCGGCAACTGGACAGCTCATTGTCTTGGGCTATCTTATATTACAGCCTATATACTGCAAGTGGGATATGAAAAAGAATTAAAGAGCTTAAGGAGGGAACTGAGAATGTAGACCTGCAGAGGTTTATATTGCCATATAAAACTGTAGCCTCCCGGACTATGAAAGGGCACGTCCATGACGACCAGCTTTTTGTTGACTGTCCTGAGTGAAACACTCTTTTTTAAATATTTATTGGTTGAATGACGCCGCTGCGTTTGTCAATGAGGCAAAGCTGTGCAGCCTTTCTGGTGATGAGACTGATGGGCAGATATGTTGAAATACAGACGGACAACAGATGGGGAGACACACACAGGTCTTGTGTTCACATGTGCTATATGTGCTCACATTAATACAGTATTTGTGTGTGGTTGTGTGCACATGCATGCATACGAGACAGCAGGTGTGCACATACACACGTTCTCATGTGTGTGTTCAAGCAAGCATATCTGTTTACTTTTGCTCTCCAAAACCCACTCACATTTGAATGCAGAAGACAGGACACATCTCTCTGCTCTGTGAGCCGCTAGACAGCTCAGTCAGAATATTTTAGAGTACACACACATATTGCACCCCTGTGCACACACACATGCCTCCCTGGGGTACCCCATATGCAATGCCTGGGGAGTGCAAAATGGAACTTTTTAAAAGCCAAAAACACTTCTCCTGAACAAACTAGTCTCGCTTAATAATACCACACTCGTGTTTCTCTCCTCGATCACGACAGGCTGTCATTATCTACAAGGGTTGGGTGTTTCAGTTGCATTTTCGGGAAAGGTCGTGGTTGTTGTTTTGGTATCTGAAAGCGTTGCTTTATGACAGATGGCAAATAGACTCTAAACTATTTGGAATCTATGCATCAACAAATCTATTTTGGCATGAAAATGAAAAAAGGAAGAAGTCTGGAATTGTGAATTTAGCGTAAAGGCACTGCAACTTGCAAACTCCTGACGTTCGACTGACTGAATTGCTTATTTTGGGCCCGCAGTACATGCTGCAATATTTTGATGTACATTACATTGAGGAATCAAAAGGGGGTAAAAAAAAAACTATCATTGAGATTTTTTCTATACTGTGTGAGAGCAGGGCAGGTCTTTTTTTTTTTAATTTAAAAGTGAGGTAAAAGAACTTATGTACACACAGACGCACACAAACAAACACACAGAGTCCAGGCAAACATCCACTATGTATTAAGACAAACACACATGCACCTTCTGCTCTTATGAAGATAAATATGGCAAGGGGTAGATTTTCACCCGCACCCACTGACTGGGACACATGCATTCATCTTTGCTGTATTATGTGTTTTCGGGTGTATGTGTGCCTTTGTGTGTGTCGGGGTGGTGGCAATGTAGGGGGGCGGGAACATATTGGGGATACAGCAGCAAGGGTGTGCACATCTCACTGCCTATTCAATGTATGGAAATGTATGTGCATTTTTAAAGTAGGGGGGCTAAATTTATTTCTTTTCCCTCTGTGCTCCCGTCGCCCCTTCCTCTCCCTCCACACCTCATTCCCGAAGCTGATAGACCTATGGACGCATGATAGATGGAGGGAGAGAGAGATTGGAGGGGGTCTCTGCATGGATGCATACATGCATGCATAGATGCATATACACCCCATACTCCCCACTTTCCTCTCATGCTATAAAGTCACTAACATGTACACATGCATAGAAACGCACATCTCTGAATGCATACCAAACGTAATCCATAGTTTTACATAATGGTGAGGAGAAAAGATTGGAGGCAAGTCGACTCCTGTGGCAGGGTGATAAAGATAATATGAATCATCTGACTCTTTCTCTTGCCCCCTTGATGTATACACATTCACCTAGGGAGATGCTGATACGCTATAGGGGAATATAATGAGATATGGAGAAAGTCCCCCCTGATCGTCAAGAACACATGTGGGTCATTTGTGTGCTTTTTGCAATTTCCACCAAGTGTAAGGATTATGGTTCATGGTTCTCTGAGATTTGAGTAAAATTGAGTGCAAGTCATATGTGGGTGGAATGGCTAACTATTTGCAGATATTGCATAAAGGCAACTGCACTGGGATTGCACAATTGAGTGCAATGTTTTGATATGCAATTGATGAATTTTCTTCACATTCGAATTGTATAGTGTTTGTTTGTCGCTGACATTAATTAAGCCAAAAGTAAGCAACACACTCTACATACAAACAAAAAGGCGACTGACTGTTAATTATTCAGAGAAAGTTCATTTTTTTTGGAATGTAATTAAAGGCATTTAACCATCAGGGACAGAGTGAGATCAAAGATGTATATTTGATGGTAATGCAGATAGCATTTTTTAAATTAGCAAACCCTCTTAACTTTATAATTATCTTTGGTGTGAGAACTGAGGCAGGAAGTTCTTTTGTGTTAATTCTGGGACTGAAATAGTCTCCCAAGAATTAGATGAAATTAATTAGAAATAATTGCAGATAGGCAGTCTGATTGCATTTCCAATGCAAATAGTTCTAAGTAGCGCAGAAGTAAAGTTTCTTTTTGTTAGTTTTTATTCTAAAGTAGCACTAAAGAAATAAGAGGACTATTCTTTGTTCCTATAAAATAACCTTTCATGTGATTTCAAGCTGTTTTCAGAATTAAGTACAAAAATGTAACATAAATATATTCAATTTGGAAGTCTATTAAGATAAAACCAAAACATTTTGATTTACATTAATTTAATCAGAATATATCCCACTCTTATCTCGGGATGATGATTTAGGATTTGTGTGTCATTACCACTCTGTCTTCCCTCTTCCAATGTTGCTGTGGAAGCCGACAAAGATAGTAATGTCCAGATTTATCAAAAAAGAGAACAAGAAGCAAGGTGTGGTATTAATGTGTGTGTGTGTGTGAGAGAGAGAGAGAGAGAGAGAGAGAGAGAGAGAGAGAGAGATGAGAAGAGAGAGAGAGAGAGAGAGAGAGAGAGAGAGAGAGAGAGAGAGAGAAGAGAGAGAGAGAGAGAGAGAGAGAGAGAGAGAGAGAGAGAGAGAGAGAGAGAGAGAGAGAGAGAGAGGAGAGAGAGAGAGAAGAGAGAGAGAGAGAGAGAGAGAGAGAGAGAAATGTGGAGAGGTTGAATTTTATTCTCCCAGAATCAGCAGCCCCACGGAAAAAAATAAAAAAATTTCCTTCATATTAGGAATCAAAGCTAAGCCCGATTTTATTGTGTCCACCATTTTGACTGCAGTCAACAGAGCTTGAGGATGCAAGTGCATCAGGATGGGTGCGTAGGTGTCAGTACAATTTATTTATTTATTTATTTTATTTATTTATTCATTTATTTTGTTTTCCATGGCAATATTCATGTTTTCGCTCCTTGAAAATAATTTCCTATGCATTTGTGTGCTCGTAAGTTGTTGCTGATTTATAGTTTTCCTTGTGTTAAATATAGGTGTGTGTTTTGTCTATTTGTTCGACTGCATGTATGCCAGCTGGTGTCCATACCTTGTGCGTTTATAGTCTCAGGAAGCTGTTGACCTTATCCTCGCCACCACGCAACCACCCTGTGTGTTTGCATGGGACCCGTGAACTTGTCCGTGTAGGGGGAGAGGTGATGGGACAGCAGCAGAAGCTTTAAACAAACATCTCTGATGGACAACAAAGACAAGGGGGGAGGTGGTGTAGGGAGGTTGAATTTCCAGGAGGAAGGTCCCCTGGGTTCATGTGTGTTTGTGTAGTGTTGGTGTGTCTATGTGTAGGTTACTAGGTTTACATTGCTTCACTGAGTCAGTCTGTTTCAGCTGTTTAATGTACATCTTCACTAATCCAGCCGAAACAAAGTTACCTGTAAAATAAGCTCATACTGTGTTGGTCTGTGCCTATGCACTGTATTGAACTGTGTTTACGTTTTAATGCTTAATGTTAAATGTGCTTATACTATCTATGCCTGTCCTCCATTTATGTGGATGATAGTTTGTGGATCGTAGATTTAATGCAGAAAACATGCAAAATGTAAACCCACTAATATTGATGGATCATCTCCAATCTTAAAAACTGGACTTAACAGTCCTACTAAACAACTAATGCTTCCAAAAGCAGGTGGACAGTGTGAAAAATTACAGTCGGTGCTGCTGAAAAGTGAAAAAGTGTGTGTGAGATTGACCAATAATCAAAATAGATGTGGTGAAGATGAGTTTAAGTTAAAAGCTGCAAGAGAAGATGAAAGGAGTCAGACGAATGACATGGAGTCAGATGGAGAGGAGGGATGGTTGCTGATGGATGAAGATGGTAGAACAGGACGAGGAGAGGGGGAAGTCTGAGTGGAGATGGAGGTAAGAAGGAAGGAGAAGGGATGAAGATGAGGGTGAGAGGAAAGGAAGATTAAATGTAGAGGGAGGAGGGAGAGGAAAATGTTTGGGAGGAGGTCGAAAAGAGCAGGCTGGAGGGAGAACAGGTGGAGGTGGAGAGGGGTTGAAAGAGGTCAAGGAGCATAGCATCTTTTGGGAAGGAAAATGAAGGGCTCTGTGTGTGTGTTTGTCTGCAAGAGTGTGTGTCTTCCTAATTGTGAGTAGAAGGTGAGGGGGTGAGGTCTAAGTACACATCTCACTAAAAAAAAAATTGCAGATAGAGATGGACAGTCGGAGGCAGTATGTGTGTGCTATCAGGTGCAGATGTATATGTATGTGTGTCTCCGCTCTTGCTCTGCGTGTGTGCGTGTGTGTGCGTGTGTGTGCGTGTGCACGCCTACGACTGTGTGTTTTAATAGCCACAGTCAGAGAGCCTCTGTCAGACGGTCAGCTAATTGGCCATCTTACAAGTACAGAGGAGGCTGCTCGCAAATTGGCAAAAAGGGCAACCGGCTTCAATCTGATACCAAACTCCTCTCTGTCACGATGCTGTCCATTAGACAACAGCTTAAGTCAGGGAAATGGAACAAAAATAAAGAAAAACAGAATACAAAACAGGGGGAAAATAGTGGCGTAATTGTGCTTTGGAGACTCATATTGTTGTGCTCAACCCGTGTGTAGCGAGACAATGGGGATCATGCAAGACTTAGCGTAAATAAAAATTTGGGGAAAACATTGGCAACTCAAGGGGCTGGTGTGTTTTTATATTTGTGTGTGCATGCGTGTGTGTTTTCCTGTTGCAGAAGCCTCATGTATTTTAATCCATGTAAAGTCCCAACTGGGTTCCAATTAGGAACAGGTTTCCTAACGCCCTGTGGGGAAACTGATAATTATGCTGTTGACTGTGGTTGTGACTTACAGTTTGTGTGTGTGAAAGAGAGAGAGAGAGAGTGTATGTGGTGCAATGAGACTTAACACAGTGTATGATATTCTTTTTATCTTTCCGTCATGTTTACAATGCTGACGTTGTTAGTTGTATCGAATGATCCTTTATAATTAGACACAATACGGAGATTCAGATCCTCTTATCTTAGTTGTTTATCATAAGTGAGCCTAAAGCACACACACTCACTTATATATTTTTCCCTAAGCTTGGAGGCACAACAGGCTATTATGGTTGGGTATAGTTGTTACTTAACATTTTTTAACCTTGACTTTTAAGCATTTGATCAGCTTGTGTGCCATTTCGAGGGACCTTACAGTGGGAAGTAGCTTTTTATTTATAATGTTTACACTGCTGTTAATCTTGGTTGTAGGAAATAATTCTTCATAATTAAGCATGATGCACAAATTCAAATCCTAAAAATGGCAATTGTTTACACACACTAGGTTTACAACATAACCATGAAGGAATGGGACTTAATAATACATTATTCAAAAAGGAAAAGAATCGTAGACATAGATTATGAGGTATCAGAAATTGTTAATACTAGTGCGTTTTGAGTATTTTACTTGCGGAAGCATGTATTAGGGCTATTTTGAATGCGACACATGTCTGCACCCTGATGCTCATAAAACTGCACAGCAATCTAACCTTGAGAAAAGAGAGTGACACTGATGTAGTGGACAGTGTGCCTCTCATATCTAAACCTAAATGCTGAAAAATGCCCCCTCAGATAAAATGGATGACCCTGCTGTAGAATCTGTTCTACCATGTACATGGTTTTGCAAGGCTGAATCAACACGTAAGCAAGAAAATTTTCCCTCTGTGGTCCCCTGCAATTTTAAAAGCTTAACATAGCGTTAAAAGAAAAAAACCTATGTTTATTTTCAAGACTGCAGTGTTTGGGGGATGCTAAGGCTCCACTTACTGTGTATTCATGAACTCTTATTGTTGTTTCCACTGTTTTCATATCATGTTGATTTAAAAACGACACGGTATGAGATATTTACAGCATTTTCCTTAATCCGTACAGATGGCCATGGTGGGGTTTGTACATATTTCAGTAAACTGTTGTAGACTTATTCATGTCACACAAGATTCTGGTAGAGGATGTGGGGTTAAAATCCAACTCCAATTTGCAAATCTCAGATAATTTTCATACTTCCCTTAGAAGATTTTTTACATAGAAATGAAGGGAGTGGAGGGTTGAGAGCAGCACAAGGAATCTTTTGAGACTGCAAAACAGCATAATTGTTTTGCTATCCAATCGGGTGTTATACTACACATAATATATGGTTATTTCATACAGCCTCCAGACTGCCAAGATGTTTTCAATTTGGCACGGCCCTGCGATCATGATATCACAGAGAAAAGAGAGAGGGAGAGCTTCCAGTCTGGGATGGCCAGAGCAGTGAGAGGGCAATCATTTCAACAAACTCAAAGGCTTTTCCTCCTCTCTCTCTCCCTCTCTCTCTCTGGGACGAATAATTCCACAGTTGCTGAGGCACTGAAAAAGCAATCTGCGGAATACCCCAGGGTCATGTCTGTGGCCGGATGATTTGTGTGAAATGTCATACATTAAATATAAGTTTAACATTCAGCCCGGTGCACTGTAAAACTGCCCTGTCGTTGCCACAGTCCACTATTTCCCTCTGTGCAGGGAAGGTTCGGGTTCAGGGAAAACGGTCACAAAGGAGTTGGACACACAAATGCACACACAGAAATGGACACACATGCACACCACCCCCTGTGCCTGCCCAATCTTTGAGGGAGTGGGAAAAAGGGGGGGTGCGGACAGCAGGGAGTTGTGAGGCCATTCGATCTACAGCTGCATTTCATTTACGAATGCGAGAGCACTAACTTTTTTTTTTTTTGAAAAATGTATCTATCTATATATCTATAAATGTATTTTTTTTTTCAATTTCATCTTGTGTTTTTTTTTTCCCAGGGAGCTTTTGGGCTAGACAGGAGTTGAGAAAAAGGGAGGTTAAGAAAGGGAGGGAGGGGAGCGGTAGACAAACGGCTGGACAGAGAGACGGACAGTTTCTTTCGAGGCAGGTGTTGAATTTGTGTCCAGGCTGAGAGATGAGAAAGTACGAAGTGAGGGAGGAAAAAAGGGTTGTAACTAATTCATAAAGTTTCAGGAAAATAGCAGCCACTGAAAGCACGAGAAGCAAGAGACAGAGGAAAAAGGTGTCTCCAGGGACTTCAGTGAAGCAGTCATCCCAAAGAGAGAGAGGGGAGATTCTGTCCATCCTAGCAGATGAGAAAGAAATGACAGAGAGGGTACAAAGAATGTCATCTGCCAGATGGACAACTGATGAATTTCCTCCCTTTTCTCTTTGTCTTTCTGTTATTTCCCCCCCTCGTGGCTTGTTTGTTTGCACTCAGTCTGTGCCTAGAAAAAGTTTCTGTCTGAATGACTACAATAAGATCATGTGTTTGATATGTAAAGGAGAGCCATTGCAGATATTTCAGAAATGTGAAATGTACTGAAGATTGCCAACTTTGGCGATGATCAAAGGGCAATCTTTGGATGTTTTGAGCACAGAAAGTATAAAACACAGTATCAGCCCTGATTAAGCTGTGCCAGGCTCAGGTGGATATTGTTCATGAATGTAATTATGTACCTCTGTGCTTTTTCAATATATTCTTATCTACTTGCCACAGTTCAATTTAGTCTTTGCCTGGTGGTGTTCGACAACATTTGCATCTAAAAAATCCATGCACCCTTTCCACAAATTCTGCTTATTATTGCCATGAAAGAGCTCACCACAAGATTTATCAATTTCACCTTGAAGGTGTTGGACTTGCCAGTGCATTTGTAAGCAAGCTGGGACTCTTTGAAGACAAACACACTATCATTCAATCTGTAAGCCCCCCCTTTCCTACCCTTCTCCTCCTTTTCCACCCCCTACTTCAAAGCATAAAGGCTGAGATGAAGGTTTGGAAAGAAATGGAAAACAAATTGTTCATTTGTATCTGGGAGGAGACCAGACACTTGAGCAAATGTTCACTGCGGTCGCTCTTTACACGCGCTGCAGTAAAGTTATCTAAAGGCTGGGTGTGGGAGAGCCAGAACGAGGCAAGGCTGCTGGTATTGCTGTTTTAAAGTTTCAGCCAGACAATCAAATGTGTAAATAAGAGTAAAGCTGGTGGTCAATGATCACCTCCAGGGCAAATTTACAGAGATAATAAGTGCATACTTCTGGAAAAGGAATTTCTGACACAGCTGTGAAGAAGAGATTTTGTTTTAAAGTTTCATTTATACCACAGTAGGGAAGGAATTACAAAATAATTAAGGTTATTTCAGTGTTGAATTTACAAATGTAATCCATCACAGCAGTAAACAGGAGTAAAATGTAAAAATGTTTGCACCTGTAAAAGTATACAAGGTTTAAGGTACATTGGTGGTGGAAATCTTAGGTCATGATTCTTGTATCTTATCAAAAACCAAACAAAATGTGAATAAACTAAACGGGAATCAAACTTAAAAAGATAAAGCTGTGATTTTCAAAGTGCTGGATGTAGCCTTTTCTTAAAACACTTGTAGACAACACTTATGTAAAACAACTGTGTGCACAAACACTTGTAAGAGATCTCTTTTCATTCAGTATACTATAGAAAAGGGCCCTGTAGCTTTTGATCATGAAAAATAGAACTATACTCTTTCACTGACAAAATAAGTGCCTTTTTGATGTCAAAGGGCTCGACTCCATTAAGAGACCATGCTGAGTTAAATAGATGCCTTGTATTAAAGAATCTGAGAAGCATTCAGATAACATCCGTGTCATTTGGATTTACTTTCAAATGTGATGTTGGACAGTTTAAAAGATGAAGAAGAAACTGCTCTATGCTTTAAATCACCTCTGCAGCAATTTATTGTGTCAGAGTTTGATTGATGAGATAAAGGCACAGAACTGCCACTTCTTTCTAACACCAACCGTGTTTCAGGTGTTAGAGCAGTGTATCTTTGCAATTAACACGTCTGTGTTCAGTGTACGGTTGAATACCTGAGTTAGTGCTGTACTATGAGGTACAGGTTGTATACGTCTATACATCCATACAAAACAGCTGAAGGACTTCATACCTAAAGGGTGTATTTTTTTATTCTTTATAGGTTTTGAGCTTCAAACCTATGATAAGGATAAATGGGTTGATGGGAGTGGGCCTGTCTATGGCTCCTTGGCCATTATCCACAGGCAGGCAAATCAAGCCAGCAAATCAGGAACAATGGAGCCCTCAAAGAGCAGAGTGGGGATCAAAGCAGCACTAACTGGCCATTGCAATCCAATTGAAATGTTCACTTTGCATCTCTCCAAACGTAATGGATGTGGAAAGTGGGAGGTGAAAAGAAAGAGCTGCACGCTCACATTTGACGTAAAATTATTGTGGGTAAGATGAGGGAAAAAGGGAGAAAAATGCATGTGGCAGCCCTGGCCTTCTAAAGTCATCTGTTGAAGCTTCATAATGTCCCTTGGTTATTTTGACTTTGAATTTGCAAAGACCCATTTTTTTACTCCCTTTTTTTCAGCTTCCTTTGAACCCTCCAATAGTAACATTATGATGATATATGAGATGCTATACTATGGCCCTTGTGCATGCGGAGTCGATTGAGGCAGGCTATTTCTTAAAGTGTCCTTTCTCTCTCATTCCCATGTATTTTTCTTTATAAATCTCCTCTTCTTCATCTCTTTGTCTCCCCATCACTTCTTCTCTCCATCTCCCCATCTCTCCATTTGAATGTGTTGATCACCTGGGGAGATGCTGCATTAATGCTGACGCCCAGTAAAAGGCAGAATCTCCTCTTTATTTATCTGCACTAAAATTCCTCCCAATCTTTCCAGCACATTTCACTCAATCACGCAACTCAAGCCATTCCATTAGCCACACAGGGGCGTTTTACCCCATTGAGCACAACACACCCCGCACTTCTATGAATATAGATTCCGCTAAATTATGTATAATGGGAGTGCTCAGATTTGAGCATTTTGGCTAAGAGGGTTTGAGTGTGTATGAGTTGTTTCTGCTGCTTTTTAAGAGCGTCTTGAAATTCAGTCTGTATCAGTGTGTGAGACAGACTCGAGATGATTCCTTTGAGTTTGTACGTTAATAAATTGATAGTCTCGGTGTGGATAGTCAGGTGTAGCCGTCAGCAGGTCAGAGGTGAGTTCTCTAAAGGGGGACCTTGTTTTAGTATAGATAAAAAGTCAAACTTATACATGTGAGATCGCATGATAAACTTGTTCCTAAGTAATTCTGTAATTGGCCTGAAAAACAAATGCAATTGTTTCGCTGCAATAATTCACATAGTTGGTGGCAGCTTGATTGTGTATTGCTGTTGTTTTCATTAGTATGCCTATGGAGAATATGGAGGTCTGTCGTGCTGAATATTTTCTGCTCCAAGTGTGATTGGTGTGACTAATTGGATGGTGAGTAATTTTAATTCACATGTTGGCAGTTGGTGTCCATGTAGCTCAGCGGGAGGGATGGACACAGCTGAGCTATATCAACAAACAAACCAGCAATTCCATAATCCGAACAAAATCAACATCCTCATTACTGACTCCAAGCTGCCTACATCAAAAAGGGCTTCAAAACACTTTCCCCTTGTTTTCAGGCGGTGATCATGGTTAGCGTTAGGCCAGACGTATCCACTTTTTTCTTCCTTTATATAAGGAGACATGCTCACCAGGATGCTAACAACGGATCGGTTGAGGAGCATCAAGTCTGAGATATTTTAATCAGTTATAGCTCTAATAATGTTGCAACATCCACACTGTAAACTTTATTTTTAATCTTTTTTTTTTCAGGGAGTGAAAATATGCCAGTAAAATTTGCAGTAATTGTTTCACAGTGTAGGATGTGAGATTGTAAACACATAATATTCCCTTTCATAACATCTCTGAACTTAAATGACATGTTTTCATTCTGTGTGCCTAAACCCTGCTCGACGGTTCATCACTATGTTTGAAATGACGTTTATGAACATTCTCTCAACCTTTTTGTCACTTGCTTTCAGAACTGCGATTTTTTTTTTGTTGTTGTTTGTTTTCTTTTCTGCAACACACGCTCGTCCCCAAAATGAGGTTTTTTGACAGGGTGCAATTTCAGATGATGAAAAGTTTCTCCTCTTTATACATGGGAAATTACTAGTGGTTGGTGGGTATTAATCAGTGTGCCATTTGTTGCAAATAATATTAACACCAGTCATATTCTTCTTGAAATCAACATTGTATCTTTTACAACAATCTGAACAAAAACTCTACTGTCCTCTTGCTGGCTATTTTTTCTTTAACTCCTAGTTATTTGGCAGGCTGTGATTACATAGCTGAGTTGCAATAGCAATTATGTATGTGCTCACTGTTACCACTAAGCTGCATTGTTTATGGAACCTCTGTTCCTGTGGTCTACACTGTATGACCCATCTCTCAGAGCTACAGCATTTCTGTTAGCAGTAAAACCCATTTTTCATTCTTTAAATTGAAACACAGAAAAGTATTGTGTTAAAAGGGTTAAAACATGCCTAATGGAAGTTTACTTTTGCTCCTATTCAATTATGCAATTTATGTTTAGTTGTAAAGTTATAAAAACATGTTCGTGGATCAAATTGATTCTATATAAAAAGGTAGTTTCTAATTATTCTATGTAGTCCAGCTGCAATGACATTTATATAAGTTAAAGGCATTTTGGTCCAGCCTTTCCCACATTGCCAGAGCAAGTAATAAGAGCAAGTTCCTATCAGATCTTACTAACCACAAGATATGGTTCCAGAACTGGGCCTTATGCAGCTTGGCTGCACTAGCAGCACTCACTCAAATGTCACATGTGATCACAGCATATTCCACCATAACATATTCCATATCATCACATGGCTCTGCATTTTATTTGCATGTGACTATACCTGGCAGCAACCAGCAGAAAATAAAGTCCAATAGGTTGAAGGCTTCCAGGGCCCTCCTGCATGTTTCATGATCATTTCACCTGTGACATATATTGAAATTATGCTCTAGAAATGCAAACATATGTCAAAATCCCTTCCTAAATGATCCTTGGTGTTGCAGCAACAGAGGTAGTATGCAGATGAGTGGCAGAGAGGCTGTCAGGGTCTGTCTGACGCTGCGCTGGGCCTGGACACTGGCTGTCCCCGTTGTTAGAGCGTAATGGAAGTGTCACCCCTGAGGAAAAGCTTCTGGCTGCTTAGGTCACCATGCCCTTCAGCACATGACACACACATTGCCATTGTGACAGGAACATGCAAAAAGCATACGGATGCCATGGCAACTGAATCTGTGTATGTGTGCGCATGCTTGCACGGCTCTGTGCTTGTGCGTGTATTGATCCAACATGTTGTCTAAACTGTATTATTGACGTAAATGTTATTTCTAACATCTAATCTGTTTTAGCTCAGATGTAATTTTATAAAGAATTTAGAAACACTTGTTAGTTTCACTTAAGAAATTGTCGGCTGATGGGAATTCATTGTGGCGATTCAGATGGATTGCTTTCATAAAACCCGTTGTTGCATTGAGGGAGCCAAATATAGCAAGTGTTCCAGTAACTGTATGATGCCTCAACACACACATACGCACACCCACACCTACCTTCCCATACACACACACACAAATAAACATACGACAACCACTCTCACATATACAGACACACACACGCACACCAGTTATCGATCTGCAGCTTAGCTCATGCCAGCAGGTAGTCCAACTCACCGGTTATTCTGAGGAATTGCTTTCAGTAGCTCCATCCACACACACGCTACATGATTGTTTCCAGTGGCTAAATCTACACAATTTGTACACAGCCAACTCTTAAGACACCATCACCTCCTCTTCACAGATCAAGGGCTGAGTTTGTCGATACCACACACGCACACATACACACACACTCAAAAACACACTTGCAGCCTTTTAACTCAACCACGTTTAAAACTGTGAGAGTATCAAGTTGAACACTGTTGCATTTTTAGTTCTTTGTCCTGTTCTTCCATCCCTCCATGTCTGTCGCTTCCGTCTCTAAATATTGCTTTCCATCCTCTTCTATGATTGTCGTGTGTTTTGAATTTTCTTTACTGCTGATAACACAGTCTGGGGTGTAAAGAATGAGGGATTAAAGCATGTTGTGCGAGCATGTTTGAATGACTCAGACGGGTCTGTGTGCATGTGCACGCTTGTTGTGATCCCAAACAACCAGGCTCTGCATCTACCACTGTGTCCCCCTTTTTAATCTAATTAGAAATCAGGGAAGAGGGGCACAAAGTTGAGTTTGTTAAACCAACATTTGGCACAATGGAATGTTTCTCATTAAAGTTAATCAGTCTACATACAACAAAAGAACCTTTCATTGAGGAAAATGAAGTGAAAATAAAAAGCAGGGAACAGCTTTAGCTGGCACCCACTCCCCTTGTAACATGTTATGTGTGCGGCCTTCTTCTCCTCCTCTCCCGAAATCAGCCTTTCTTGTTTGAAACGAATTGAATTAAGATGTTCAAGGATTTTCTTGGTCCCTCCAGCTCTTCTGAAAGGTCATAAGTCTAATGTAATTATGGCACATAACTGTGGTAAAGGAAACACATGCCAAAAGATGATATGAACATACAAGTTGTAAACTACAACTTTTTCTTCACTAAGCAGAATGTTGCTTTTTTACGACTGAATCAATATCTTTAACTAAGGCTTGTAAAGCAGCCCAGTTAGAGACTTTATTTTGGCTTACCTCTGTCTGACCTCATGAAACTGCCTTGAATTTCCCTGCATTAGAACAGCTGGAAGTCGTGCATAAGAACCAGGTGGCTATACATACTGTATATAAAATTACCCCAGTGTGAGAGATTTTAAAATAGACATTTATTAAATTTATTGTAATGTATTATGCTGTGTCTTGATATGATTGAGCTCCAGACTGTGCTTTTTTTTCCACTTTAGCACATTTGATATATTAAAACTGTATATGATGTGTAATCTTAAACATTAAAACAAAGTCAGTCAAGATTTACTATGTGTTGGCATTAAATTCTGTGTTGTAAGGAGTGGATTTTAGTCCACTTGTGAGCAGTTGAAATTTAAGGTGACCGAAACACTGGGCCAAAATGAGGAAAAAGTACAAGGATATTAAAAGATAACGTTACTGGAGGTGAAATCATACATGACCAAAAAAAAAAAGAGAAAGAGGTGAAATGGACAGTGCAGAAAGACATTCAGTTCTCATGAGGCAGAATTGAACAATTTTGAATTGGAACTACACATTCCTTCTCATCTCTATTGCTCTTTGAGACTCAACAGACAGCAGTGGCATGCAAGGTGGGCAAGTCATGTGACTCGCATGGGTAGCCAATCCAGTGTCACAGCAGTCCGAACTATTAGAAAAATAGTTGATATATATCCTGTTTTGAAGACGTTTATTTGAAAAATAATACAAAAGTAATTGGTAGGTTATTGAAAATTATTTATGTATTTAATAAATAGCTTTGTTAATTGATGTTTCACTTGTCAGACACTCTGAACAGAGTAAGATTTGGCTGTATGATAGACCGTCTTGAGGGAATATTTAGGGGCAACACAACTGTAATAGTTCATCTATTTCATTGTAATTGATATGTTTTCTAAATCTGATTAATCACAAATGTTGATCGACAGAATGTGTTGGCACGATGATATAAGAAAAGCCTTGATGCATCTACAGTGAAATAAAAGTTTTCACAACAAAATGAAGGAAAGAAAAGAACATTTTCATCTCTTTTTCATTTTGCCAAACAAATTTTGATTAATTCTGTAAGTTCATTTGTGTTAACATATTCTAACTTGATTACACTCTTCTCCAGTCCAAATGGACAAGCTGGCAAGGGTATTTGCGACCTGGCCTGCTGAAGTCTTTGTCTGTCACAGGACTCGCACTTTACAGGTTTTGCAGTCCATCAAGAGTCTCAACACATGTAGAAGAGCTACAGTAGCAGGAGGTGTGAGAAAAAGAGTGATACTGTCAGAAAACCGTGTTAACCACAACACTTTTTCTCTCCAGAATGATATCCATCACCCACTCATGACATCCGGCATGAGCGCTCACTACTATATGCATATTATGTATTTTTATGAAAATACATATATATTGAAAAAATATACCTTTTTTTTTACAGCAAATAAAGCTTTTTATTTGAGATCTGTGCCTGCTGAAGTTGGCTGCAACTCTTAAACCAGCTAAGACCAAATTAAAGAACAAAGCAGGGAAAAAAAGAAAACTTGTCATGATTGTAATAATCAGCACATTGACGAACCACCATAGAAACAGGTGGATGTGCGTGTCTGTGTAGGAGGATGGAGTTGGCTGTGCGAGCATGCTCTATCTACTACTTGCTCCACTGGTAATCAGCCAAACACGCTACAAGTCTCCTGCTATGATTTGCCCCCCAGTGTGTCTCCATTCTGAACGCCCGTGAGTAAGTCAGTTTTTTTTCTGTGCAGACATGCATGCATTTATATAGTATACAATCTATACAGTACATGCTGTATGGCTACTTATGTCCCCGTGTTTGCATGTGACTGTGCCTTAGTGTACTGTATGTCTACATTTCTGTAATATATACTAAGACTATATATTTGCTTCCTGTGCCTTCCACTTGCTGAGATGTATATGCAGACTGAGAGGTACAGGTTTTGTGAGTGCACATGTGCTCGTGTGTGTGTGTGCAGCCTCACAGATGTGTGTTTTCCGGATGGGAAAACGACTCCTAGGACATTTAATCTAGGGGGAATTTCACGCAAGTTACTGCTTGTCATCAGACGTTTCTTGCGTAAAAACACTACAGCAATCTTTTATTGGCGGATTTTCGGGACAAGTTCACTGTCAGACCCCTGATTCCTTGCTGTCCTCCAGATAAACTGTGTGTGTGAGAGCGGGAGGAAGAAAGAGAAAGACATTGCCCACAAAGTTTGTTCTTCTTCAGATGAGAAAAAATCATCAGAACCTTAATTATTTACTGTAAGTGGGTGTGAGAGTTTAAGTGCAGATTTAAAGTTTTGAACATAAATAACAATTTTTTTTAACACTGTCTGCCTCTCACAGGCACACACACAGATCTGATCCCATCTTAGGGGATGTCCGATTCAGTGTACCTACAGTCGTATGTGTTCACTTAGTAAGCCACAGCTGCTAGCACCATTACTATGATTTCCTGTGTGTGTGTGTATGTCTGTCTGTCTCCCCCCTCAACACAAACTCACATCTAAGAGTTCTATCCAAATGGGGTTTAGCAGAACACATATATTACACCCGCCCGAGTCACTCTGATGTTCAGGTGCCTTATTGTAAAATGTGACCCAGGTTGCCTCATAATGCATATCACAGCCTAAAAAGAAAGGAAAGAAAAAAAGAGAGAAAGAAAGGAAAAAATACGCCTTCCCTCCACCATTTCTAAAAAAAAAAAACAAAGGAACCCTTAACCTAAGCTCTACAAGTCTAAACAAAAGAAAAAAAAATTGGATTTTCTCTGTCTTCATATTAAAAGCTTTCAGTTTTTAAACTGGTTGTGAAAAACAAAGGACACATTTGTTTAATAGATAGTCCCTCCTGTATTTAAGATGACTCCAAAGCTTTCAAATTTGAGCCTTAATGTTTCGACAAGCTGTTCAATCAGTTGTTTTTTGAGGACATTGCAAATGGCAGGCTGTCTCTGAAATACGTTTGCTTGTTTTACCTGACCCACTTTTCCTTTACTTGTGTGTGCGCACACGTGTGTGTTGTTCTGCCCCTTTTTGCTCAGAAGGTTGTAAATGTAATCTTAGACACATGTTACTCTGGCTGATGTTTTTCAGATTGATGTCAGTTGCGATTAGCATATCTCCTGCCAAGACACAGGAGTGCTCTTTCGAGTTTGGTCTCATACACACTCACTCAGACACACACTCACAAACACCCGCGCACACGTATGCAAACCATTGGGTAAACATAGCTCAGCTGCCATTTTGAATGATTGCACAATGATTATTTGATGCAGTGATTTATTTTGAATGCAGTCTGTAAGTAAACTGAAGCAGGAAAAGATGAGAAATCTGACTGACAAGCTCCAAAACAAAATTCTAACCCCAGACAGTCTCCTGACAAACCTTTCCCAGCAACATATTATTACATGCTGGCCTCAAAAGCACATTTTAACACTCCCTGGCCACCAACTTTAATGTCACTCTGTCTGTTTCTTAAAATGCTGCCTTGTAAATGCAGCTGTGACCAACACAATCCAGGCTGAAACTGTTTCATTTACATTCATTTTTTGTGCATGGGAATGGAGGATCCCTCTTCCGATGTAAGACAACAGGGAAGCTGTGCAAAATGAATTTCTCGCCTTCTCTGGAGAGCAAACGGTACGGGGATTTAGAACACACCCTTCAGACAATGGAGGAGGTGGGGGTCCCACTTTCTCTTCCCTCTCCCCTCTTTACTCTGTCTCCTCTCCACACCTCTCTGACCCCGCTTCCCCTCAACCTGCCCAACAGAGTGAGAGAATTAGTCAAGTGCCAACAGGGGGTGAGGGGGGCACCGGAGAGAGGCAGAAAGTCTGGTAAAAGTGGTTAAAAGAAAAAGAAACAACGGGGTAGTGGCTGGCCAAATACTCAATGACAGAAGGCAAGAGGAAGACGGATGCAGAGAGGGAAAGTGCGAGGGGGAGAGAAGATGAGAATATATATGCAGTGACCAGTGTTGTGAGACAAGGCAGGTTGCTGTCACTTTAAAAATGACTGTAATAAAAGTGACCGTCGGAAGATGGATCTGGTGATTTTGGCTTGCTAATCAGTCATCTGTGAAGAGGACCACAACCCAGATTCAGCAGCTGCCTGACACCTCTTGATTGATACCTGTGCCCGATTAAAAAAAAAAAAAAGAAATAAATAATGAAAAAAAAAGGCCCATTAACTGTCCTCCTATTAACTGGGCGAAATGGCAAAAAAAATCTCCTCTCTCCCTCTCTGCTGATCTCTCTTTCATTCAAACCTCATATGCTTTTATATTTTCTGCCCTTTCCTTATCTGTTCCGAGCTCAGCGTTGATGCAGTCTGTTCTTCTTAGTTATTACTGGGATAGTGGAAGCGATGTTAATCAGTAAGGCCTACTTGTGTTTGTGTGTGCACACCGGGCGTCACATACTGCATTTGAGTGCAGTCCTCCCACAGGAACCAATAGTCAATAAGAGATCTAAACTCACCAGTCAAAGCTCATACCTGCATCACCGTTTTGTTGTTAGATATGCAAATGAACCTCGCAAACTCACTGATGCCAAAAAGTGTCTGACCTCAAACCTTGTTTTTGCCACATGACATGCGTCAGAAAAAAATAATGGCCCGCAGCTGAATCTCATATCTCCTCATCTCTCCTTCTCTCTCTTAGACACATGCACAAACACACACACACACACAAAGATTGCCTGCAATAATAATAACCCTACAGACGACAGCTTCAGCCCCCTCCTTCCAATCCCCCACATCCCCACCTCACCCCACTCCCTCCCCATCACCAGCACCACATACAATCAAACAAAGCCTCACTCTTACCTTGCGCATGACCAATCCATCCATCTCTCCCTCTTTTTTCCCCCTCCACCATTCTATCAATGCATACTCTTCCCTCTCTGTAAACCCAACCACAGCAGCAACACCTTGCACTCTCCCGACCGTCCCACAGCCTACAGCGCGGCACTCACACCCCCAATAAATGCTGCCCTGGTCTGCCGTTTTCCCATCTATCCCTTTTTCTCTGCCCCAGACTCTTTCCCCCTCTCTCACTCTCCCTTTCTCTCCTCTACCTCAGTCTTTCCCTCTCCCCTCGCTCCTGGCTGGTGCTGGTGAAATATCAGGGCAAACGGATTCCAGCTTTTTTCTCTGGCTCAGAGGGGTTGTTCTGTGCGATTTGGCCCTGGGGTGCATTTCAGCGCTTCTGATGTGAGAGACACAGAGAGAGAGAAGGCAATGGAGGGGAAGAAAAAGGAAGTGTGTGTGTGTGTGAGAGAGAGAAAAGATACACAGTTAGGGTTTATCCTTTCTTACTGAGGGGGCAGTCAGTGGTTTTAAAATGGCAAACTTTTGACCGGCGTTGAACCAGCAACTCGAGGTGTGTATGTTCTTTGCAGCTTGCAGAGGCCTTGAGGTGATCTCCATACATAATCAGGACAACCACCTCCATGACAGGTGTGCGGCCATCTTGGAATCTCTCAGTGAACTTGAGCGGAGTGTCCATGTGCCGGTGTAAAAACAGAAAAGATGAACAGCAGCAGTTCTTTAATTTCATTTAAAATAAATTGACAAGTGATTAAGTTAAAAGAGTTTTTTTTTTTCAACTTGTCTATAAATTGTATACCTTATTACAGTGTTTGTATATATATATATATATATTTTAATTGTTTTCATCTCAGCTGTTACAGGTCACCTTCACAAATAAATGCTTTAAAAATGTACTTGTAATATTGATGCCAGTCTTAAAAATGAATGATTGTAATAACCTGAGAACAGACAAAATATTTTAGATTTCTTATTTCCTCAGTATTTGTTCTGTTTGATAAAAAAAAAAATTGGTAGGTTGGTTTTTGGGCTAAACAAGTTATCAAAAATAGATTTTGTCAAATACTTCAATTTTAACAATAAAGTTTATTTTGAGATTTCCACAAAGGGTTGTACTTTACCACCTTGATGCATCCATTCAGGTGTGTAGTTTACAAAACATTGTGAGTGTGTGTATGCATAAATGTATTCGTGGTCTCTGTATGTTTATGTTTCATAATCTCACATCTCACTGTAGGGCTTTCTAAAAGGATTTGTCATTCTCGGCTCAGCTGGCCTGATTGTGAATTAAATGTATTTTTAGGCACCTTTTTTCCATCCCTTTGTGAACCCAGTTACAATCGAGGTCGGGACACAGACACACACATAGAAATGCACACACCATCTCAGAGCAAGACACGTAGCTTTCAGAACAAATCACTGTTGAACTACCCTGTGTGGAATGATTCTGACATTTTGTTTGGGAGAAATAGCATTTAATTGAAGGGAGGAGCGATACGGATGGCAGTTATGCAACCAAGGGAAAATGTCTACATTTCAACCCAAATTGAAAACATAACAGAGTTTGTGTTTGCGTGTCTGTGCATGTATATGTGTGTGTGCGTGCTGAGCCTTTGCTTGTAACATTTTAATCCAGTTTGCTTGCTTGTTTCATGAAGGATACGTTCAGGTTATGGGGTTTATTATATGTAAAACAGTGGGATAGTTAGAATGAATCAGTCTATTTGCAGAAATAATTTCCACTTATTGTGCAGAGTTATCATATTTCCACATAATGAATAAGATTTAGTCTGTTTTGTTAATTTAATTTAGTTTGAATTCAGATTGTATATTACACAGAATTTAGTGTTGCAATTATAACATAATCCTTGTATTTTCATATCCCACATTCAAACTGAATAATTACACCCATCTAGTAAAGTTCATCTTTTTTTTTTTTTTTTTTACTGTGAACAGGTTGGTTGTCTTGTTGTTAGTGTAATAATACATCTAAAGAGTACTTATCCCAGTGGAGAAACCCTATTTTTCTTTTGGTACCTGACACAAAAAGGCCAGGGGTCAGAATCACCCTGACAACAGTTTCTGAAGGTGCGTGAACAATGTTTTGTTCACTGATACTCAGGTATAGTTGTTTCAGAAATGGCTCCTTGAACTTAGGGCATCGCATTTAATGATGGTCACTAGGATAAGAGGTTGAAGAGCCCTCATAAGGACTCTTCTAATGCAGTGATGAAGCCTGCAAACATCTTTCAGTGTCACTGCACATCTGAAAAAATGACGCCTCTCTTCTCTCTTTCTGTTTCGCTTTCTTTATTCTTCATTTCCTTTCAAGCGTTGCCAATTTGTTTGGGCCGCGTCCCCTAATCCGTGCGCATTTACGCATTGGTCATTGCGCCTCCGGTTGATTTAGTTGGCTTGTTAGATGATGGCGTCCAAGCAGGAGACTGACTGTACAAGCTCACAACTGACAGCAGTGTTCGGTGGGAACTCTGCTTTGTAACGTGCTGCAACACAAATAAGGAGTGATGAAAATGAAAATTAGAATATGTCTTTTAAACATTTTCTTTAAAATCAATAGTTATCAGCAGAGTTTTTCCATCAAGCTGGTGGATTCAGAAATAATTCCAGCGCTTGCACATTATCTTTCAATGTCTTTAAATATTGATGCATAGAAATTGAACTTAATAAACTTCACATTAATTTGTCTGCAGCACTGTCACACACTACTGTCAAGGCACAAAGACGAGGATTAACATTTCCCTCGCATCACGTTCCTTATTCTGATCAACAAACCCAGCATGAAACGCTCCTGACTTTTTTTTTAGTTTTTTTTACCCAGGGTGTCGAGATGTCAATTTGTTGCCATAGAACTGACTTCTCGGTGCTGACCGGGTTATTTGCCGTGTTGGGATGGCCCACTGAGAGTCAGAGGAAAGACAAGGGGGAGGCGGATGGATGGATGATGGGCTGGGGAGGTGGAGCGGTGACAGTCCCCAAGAGAGAGAGAGTGGGGGCTCCTGGAGATCTAAAAGGACCTCTCGGACCACTAAATTGACATGTTCAAGCTGCTGGGTTGTCATGAAAGAAGCACTTTAATAAGCCATGTGAACACATACAGTATAGAGATCTTACTTCCATTAGGCCATTGACGATCAGGCCTTCCGTTAGATTTTAAAACGTTTTTTTCAATTTTGTTCACTTTTTGTGATATTTATAATTTATCATATTCATATTTTTTATATTGGTATTATTATTAAACTATGTGTTTTTTCACAATATAGGCTTTCGTAATTATATGTGATGACAGATTTAATTTTCAATGTATTTCTGCATAGAATTTAACATTCAGTTTAATGTTAAATTTCGATCTGTATGAACGCCGTCAGTTAATTAATACTGTTTTAAAAACGGAGCAAACAGGTGCTGTTGTTCCCATCCTCTGCAGCTTTGCAGGTCTAAGAGCGCATGAGGATCTGAGTGATAATCAATAGGATTTGGCGTTATGAACGGAGTTTGAGGCGGTCAGATGTGGAGGTTGTGTGTTGGAGCTTCAAGACAAGGCCGTTACGGGGGTCTCTTTTATTCCTCTTGTCCATATATGGAGGACACTCAGTGGACGCGTGTCTATTAAGTAGGGTTCAACAATGAAAAAGATCGGAAGACCAAGGGGGCAAGTGGGAGGAGGGCAGCAGGGCGAGGTGAGGCTGAATGAAAGCAGCGTTGCTGTTGAAAGTGTTTGCTGTGTGAGGGCGCACATGGGAAGGGGTTGTGCGTTCACTTAGTGTTGATGTCCTCCCTCTCATGAGCGACCCGAAATGGGAGCGACGAAGTCTGCCAAGTCACCCTCCTCTCTCTCTCTCTCTCTCTCTCTCTCTCTCTCTCTCTCTCTCTCTCTCTCTCTCTCTCTCTCTCTCTCTCCCGTTTCTTCCCATCTTGCTTCTCCTTCCTCTTTGCATCCACGCTTTTTCTTCAACGGTAGCGGTCTCACGGCAGACCCTGCCCCGCCTGCATCTCAGTAAAGAGTTTACAGTCAGGGGCCATCAATTGCTCTTATCAAATAAACAGAGTGGCACCGGCGGAACCACCAACCTGCACCTTCAACCCTTCCACCCCTTCCTCCCTCCTCTGTCTCCTAATCTCAAGATCCCCCCCATCCTCCCCGACTGCACCCAGCCTTTTTCCCTGTTGGAGAGCCCCCACAGCTGTGGTCCCATGTAAATTTTACATGATTGTCACCTCCTTCTTTTACCCCTCCAACTGTCCTGATTCTAGCCCCCCGCCGCCCCCTACCCCATCCTCGTGTCATGTTGCATATTAATGCACAGTTTATGCAACAGCTCATCTGACAGCGCGCACCGGCTGTCATGTCCATGCCTTTGGGTGGGAATTTGCATATGTGATTACACGGCCTGAAGTGCTTGATTGTTCCTGTGCAAGGTTATGTGATGTTGAAATGTGATATTTGGTGTGCAGACGGAGGATGGGTAGGGGTGGGGGGTGGGGTGGGGGTCGCTGTTTGCTGAAACAGTTCCCCTTGACCCTTGAAATGCAGCGTAATCCTGTGTGGCCCCGTTTGATTGGGGCATTTGTCTAATTGTTGTCATCAGGACTTGCACCATCACCGTGCATCTGGAAGCACTTTGACATGCAAGTCTCAAAAGTGGGGTTCAAGAATACTTAAAGGCCACACGAGGGGGTCCCCATGGGCAAAATGCGGAATTGTTTAATTTCACCGTGATTTCATTAACCCTGAATTATTCTAATTAGTGAACATGTGTCAGAACAAAGCTCTCTTTTGTATCACCAGAGCGCCACAGTTAAAGCAGGTTTACAAAGCACTCCTAAATCGATAAACAACAAAAAAAACCTTATTGGGGATGCAAGGGACAACATCCAATTAAATCAGACCCAGTGCTATAAGGTGGGTCCATTTTGAGGTCCTTGACATGAAAATGTTGGAGAAGTCCTGATCTTGGACTGAGGCAAAGAGCTGCTTTGACAGTCTTTGTTTTTAGCAACGGCGCTACACTCTGTCCTTTTTTTTCTCTCCTCTCTGCTTCCCCCCCTCTCTGTCTCTCTCTTTAAAAGGGAGCGGAAGAGTGGGCTGATACCGGTCTCATGTTGCTTATGGATTTTCGTTTATATAATCGATCGAAATGACCCAATACATTGATTTTGGGTTCAGTGTTTTACAAACAAGCGTTTATGGGTCTCGATTTTATGTTAGGGATGATTCCAGTGTGACACTGATGCGCAAAGAAGTCGGGGTTGTTGATTTTTAAATAAATGACCTACATACAAACAAATAAATATCTATTGTTTCATGTACAAAAGAATAAAAAAAAATCTGACTGGGAAGGGGGGGGCAAAAAGAAGGGGATGAAAAACAAAAAAAAGACAATATTGTGCTGCCTCCCTCCTTAATCAAATAAAGTGGTGTAAAAAAACACACACACATACACACACACACACACACACACACACACACACACAAAAGCATTTCCTTCCCTCTGAATTTCTCCTTGAATTATATGCCATCACTAGTGTGTGTGATTGCGGAATATTAAATTAAAGTGGGATAAGTCCGCACCGAGGCGGGCTGCGTCCAATCCGCAACTCATTTCCCCTGTTGTAGCACCGCATCACTGCGCTCCTCTCTTTTCAATGACAATGTGCCAAATCTGGGCATTTTGAAAACACTTTCCATATGCTATTATCGGATCGCTACTGAGCAAGAGAAAGGCAGAAAAGAAGGAAAACGGAATGCTTTATACCAAAGGTACCAAGAGTCTACATTTTTAACTGTCTTTTTCTTCACTTGGCTTATTATACTTTATGCTTTTGGGGGAATTTAAAAGAGGTAAGAGGAGTTGTTTTTTTTTTTAAAGTTTTTTGTGAACGATTGCATATTTATGGACTGTTGCTGAATGGCTTTAGGGCTGAAGGTGAAAATGTCGAGAGACTTTTTGTTGAACGTCTGTGAGCAAAAAAAAAATTTGGTTTGTTTCACTGTTTTTTCTCCATTTTCTTATTTCATCGTAAAGAGATAGTTGTTTTTGCCCTTTTCTCTGTGGACTTTCCTGTAACTAAAGTAGCCACTACTTTGACATTCATTTCGATAAAGATCTTTCTCTTTTTTATTTGATTGTAAAATAATCTAATTTGCGACTGAACGCTTTTGAAATATGCTCAACGAGTCGCAAGTGTCTTTAGATTTATTTTCATTTCGGTAGACTTAAAAAAAAAGTGGAGCATTTGTTTCGAAGCACGATTTATGAAGTGTTTTTGCTCAGTTTGGATAGATATCCTGGAGACTGTGGCAAAGTCTCACATTGGTGTCATGCGCTGGAAGAGTTGCACTGAACTTCTTATTGTCTTTTTATGGGCCTTTTATAAAGCTTGCGTCTGCTTGTGTTTGCTGGACGAGACTTGGCCAGTGGGTCACTGAGGCAGGTTGCGGGTCAGAGCTGTGGGCTTTTGCGTGTGTCCTGATGAGGCAGAGGGGTCAGCTCTGCAACCCCATGAGGGCGCCGATGCATAGGACAAACAAGGTGGAAGTCTGAGTGTACATCCAGAACTAAACTGGCCAGATGTTTGCAATACACAGAGGACATAGACTGCAAAAATGACAACTTAATTGTTTAAAATAATCTAAAAATCAAGGGGAGCGTCAATCGAGTTTTCCAGTCTGACTTCAAAGAATATATTGATGGATCAACAATAGTTCCATCCCTTGGCATCTCCCACTGTGTCAAGCCAATATGGTAATATCTCCGGACGATTCAAAGTTATTGATCTGCTGAAGTGACAGAAGATCTTTATAAGTGTTCAGTGCTACCTTTTACATATCAACGGACGCATCAGAAAACAGCCTAAAACAAGCTCTGTGCCCTTTATGTTTGATAGTTACACTACAATTAAAAAAAAAGGATTATTTCCAGTCATCCTGATACAGGTTTCTCGAGATGCCATCAATAAATTTCTCAGTAATTTATTTATTTTTGTCTTTACACACAAATACTCGCATACTCGCGCACACGCATACACTTAAGGACTCACACCGTCTCTCTCACTCACTCACACACGCGCGCGTGCACACAGTACACAGATAAAAATCTATAATTAATTGAGGATGCTGCTGATATGGAAATGGGGCGAAATATTAGTTAACGCGGTCTATTGTCAAGCGTCCTCCGGAGAAAGAGCATCGTCTGCAGGGAGAGAGGGAGGGTGGAGACCGGGGGAGGGGGGGATTTACGAAACGCAGGAGGTTAAGATAAGCGGTAGCCTATATCAGTTCTCTAAATCCTCTTTGCACTTTCTCATTTTCTCGGGGAAAACAAATAAAATAACAAACGCACCTCCGCTGAAAATGTCAACAGCGCGCACCAATTTAATCGCTATAGAAAGTGAAAAGTAAGTACATCCCCCCACAGAAATGGAGACACACGTTAGGAAAAAAATAAAAGGAAAAGGAAATCATGCTGGTTTATGTTTATAAAAGTCCTCCGTTTGGATTCACAAAGTCGCAAATGAGAAATAGGTCCATTCCATACAGCTTTGGGAAGATCGACGCACGGCCCCTGCGGACTCTGCGCGTCCGCTGCTGCAGCGGGTAGACTCGACTCTCCAAGCCGGCTGTGAACGACGCCTCCCAGGGTTGACAGGCTAGAAAACCCCCCTGGAGGACAAGGAGGCAGCTGCAGCAGTAGCGGCAGCAGCAGCAAGAGCCTTGAATCCGGGTGGAAAGTGACGCCTCTGTTCATCACCTCGACCCACCCACCCTCTTTGTCAGAGACCTCTCTAAACCCAGTATAAACAGCCTCGGGTCGGGTCGGGCTCGGATCTCTTGGCTTTTTAAAGATCCAGTTGGTATGGGTGCTGTCCAGTCAATGTGGCTGCAAAGTAGACCTAGTACTTCACTTGCCAGCAGCAGCCTTATCATCACATCCCAAGCCCCGGCTCATGCAGTTCAATTCACCCCCAGCTTCGATTTTTTTTCCATGAAGGCGAACAAGATCTCTTGATTTTCTCCCCGATTGAGGCTGTGTGAAGTCTTCCTCCTGCCCAAAAGCCTCTATTAAGAAACCGATGGGGAAGTTCAGTAAACGGTTTGCATTGAAAAAAAATATATACGGTCAAAAGATCGGGGCACTTTGTAAGAACACTAAATGTAAACGCGAGTGAATAGAGGGGGACTTTGGGGTGACCCTGTATTGGATTTTGCACTTTGGCTTTATTGAGCCCACACGGGGCCTCAGCGGTCTCGAAAGGGCAGAGATGACTTTCCAACATGTGGGGGATTACTGTGAAGCTTTGTAGCTTTCATTTTTTAAGCTTGAATGTTTACATGTACCATAAATGAAGCAGAGCAGAGGCACAATGTTCACTTTCAGAAAACAAGGGGCCGATTATCTCAGAATTCTATATAGAACTTTGTATCCACGTGTGTCGTAAATTACTCACGTGTTTGACTGCGGTTTCGTAGCTACATAAATGATGTTACATATGAAATTAATTCTGCACAATAGGTCCGTTTTGATGGTGTTCTGGTTGTGATCTTTTTGCTTTAGTTTTTACTCGTTCTGTTTAACTGTCTTTCGTTTTTCTGGAATTTCTCCAACCCCCCTTCCCTCCAGAAAAAAAAGACAATGGCAACATCCTATATTCACCTGTAATGTCATAATCAATAAAATGAGGCTGATATGACGCACGTAAAGCAGCATGAACAGACCGTAGAACTTGTCCTGTATCTTATAAATCAAAATGTAGTCTAAAGAAAACCGTGCCGAGTCCAGAAATATTCATTTGCTAAACTTAAATTCGTGCAAAAATGAGATTTGTGGCTACATGGAAGTAATATAACTGCAGCCTGTTTGGTGAGTAGGATGCAGTTGTCCATTGTTCTACACGTGATTTGGAGAGAAAAGGATTTTCTGAGCGCATAGACCTATGTGGCCGCCAGGGCACCGTGTGCGCGTCATTTGCAATGTGGAGACTGTTGATCAACTCACTAATTACACTTCTCTCCTCTCTCCCTCCCTCTCCGTCTCCCTTTTGCTCCCTCCCTCTCTCTCTCTCTCTCTCTCTCTCTCTCTCTCTCTCTCTCTCTCTCCATTCGTCCCCTCTCTCTCTCTGTCTCTCTACCCATTCCCAGAGTGCATATCGGGAAATAGACACACAAAGACATGCGCACTCAACTTAATCAGCCATTTTTTTAAACAGGGCTAAAACGATAATAATTAGCAGAATAAAGACATATCGGATTTTCATTTCCTTTCCTCCGTTTCCCGACCCCCGTCCACAAGAGAAACTGCGAGGCAGCCCGTCGACACGTCGTTTCACCACCACCGGAACCAAAATAAGGGATAGCTCTCTAAACGCTTGACATTTGTGATTTTACCCCCTTTTCGCATTATAAAGTTGGAGGATTATTGTAATTTTCCCTGCTTTTCCACGTTTTTGTTGTCTAATTCCGCAAGCCGCTGGATGTGACTGTTTTATAAAACCAAGAGCAAAGACAGAAGCGGAGGTGACGGTTTTGGAGGGGGAAGAAAGTAAGTTTTTTTTTTTTTTTTTTTTTTCCCTTTCCACCTCTCCCTTTAACTTTTATTGAGTAGTTTGGGGTGTGTGTGTGTTAAATTTAGGGGTCGGGTATCGATTATCTATCTCGCTAGTGGATCTTTGACATCGGGGTTGCCAGGATAACAGGTGCTGGGTGTTTTTAGTCCAGAATAAAGGCGGATATCGTGATGTTAGTGCAACTCCGGTGCTGTGGCTTCAGTAAAACAAGACAAGATTGGAGGCGTTCTTACGCATGTGTCCGTGGTATACAGCACGATATCACGTCCGGACCTGTCTTTTGCAAAGTTTGTACGAATGTTGTTGATCTTTTGTGGTGGACAGATACACTGATAAGAGGTCAGATACAATGAAACGAGACGAGTGTCCCCCCCTGTGTGTGGCTTGTAGTGCGGGTATAGTGTTGCTTTTCCAGGAGTCCGATCTCTCGGACATGTCCGCTACGAGCTTCTTTCTGCTCGAGGTTTACGGCTTGTTGTTTTCTTCTACTCGGCGACTCCTCATTTCAGCCTTCAACCTTCAGCTATTTCATTTAAAGTCACAATTCGGATGCATCGCACGGCTCGAAGCCAGTTTTTAACAAGTCGTCTTTCATGCACCTTCCAGGCATTCACGGCCGAAGTGATCGGTCTCCCGACACGATTTCCTTTCATCTGAAGAAGTGTTATCTTTGAAAATGACCGAATTGGGACCTTTATCAAAGAATCATTACAAAAACAACGTGCATTTGCTAATCGCTGTCCATCCACTTTTACCTGCCGCGCTTATAAAGTAGTCTCACTTTGCCGAGGCGTGGGTGGCTGCGTTGCGCAGAAGGGAGGGCGATCGCTGGGCTACTGATAGCACGGAGATTCCCTCTAGAGCCAGCCAAGTACTCCTGGTGCCCCTGTTACCCTTAAGCATCGGCATCTGGAAAATCAGTCTACAACCCCAGTACATACTCTATTTGCATTTATTGTTATTTACACATTTGAATTCCACCTTCCATTCAAGAGCTTGCTAAATTCATTTTTCTACACTCGTTTCCCATCCGCGTTGCGTTGGTGAGCTGATTTTTCCTACATAATTGTTTTTTTTTTTCCAGGTATGCTGGGTGCAAACATCTTCTTTGAAATTATAGATTAGGGTTGTTTTGTATTAATTTAGAGAAGATCATAAGTAGAGGAGTTGATTATCAGGTGTTTTTTGTTTTTTTGTTTTGTTTTTATAGATAGGCAGATAGATTTGGCTCGGATAGGGACGCGACAGTGACAGGGGTGCACATCGATCGCCAGGGAGGAGGGAGAAAAAAAAAAACACCAGGGCCAAGGGGCCAGTCAGTCTCCAACCCGGCTATGTAACAGTGTAGCGTGTGTGTGTGCGTGTGTGTGCGTGTGTGTCTGTCTGCGTGTATGGGGAAACTGTATACGCTCCAAGTCAGCGGTACGCCAGAATGGTATAAGCGCTCTTTTTACAGGATTGGCTCTATTTGATACATCTTTCTTGCTTTTTCTTGTTGTAGGTCTCGGGAATCATTTATTTACCGAAAATGGAGTTGTTGTTTTATTTCAGTTTTTCCCAATGGATTATACTTTTTAAATATATGTAGATCACTGAATATATGTGGGTATTTATGTAGAATATAAATACTATAATATTATAATATATAATTATATATATATATATATAATAATTAAAATGCGAAATTTTCACTAAGAACAAAAATGACCGCTGTTACTGCATTAACGACCCTAATTAATGTATTATTGATATTTTTTATTAATTATCATTATTATTATTATGACATATATTATTATTACTATTATTTTTATTTAAAGACGAGCATTTATTTATTTTCTTTAGAGATTGAAATCCGTTTTGAAAGTAAATGTTTTTCTATCATATAGATATTAACTTCTCTGATTGATTTTCTGGATTAACACACTGAACTCTGGATTTTTAAACAGGTTGGATATTTTTCCTGGTCAGGCAATTTAACTGCATCTACACAAAAGTATTTCAGCATAAAAACAGGCAGCCTGGCCTAAAAAGAAGAGAATCAAAAGTGAAGATATGAAACAAGATGATCCTGTCTAATTGCAGTGAATTTCGTCAGTTAATGATGGAATTGTCTCACTTCATAATAACAAAATCGCAGTTTTTTTTTTTCTTGCTTTCTTTTTTTTTTCTTGTCCTGCAAATGAGAGAATCTTTGAGGATTGTGTTTGCACAATCCCGGGCCCCTTGTTTTTGTTTTTCTGTGCATGGTGTCTTAACACAATCAAAGGCTCGGGTGTGTATGTCTCTTCCTGTTAGTTAAGCTATTTGCAACACTCATTTTACCCATAGCGTTAAAGGGGAGGGATTAGAAAAAAATAACATATAGTGTGAAAGATGGGCAGACAGCCCTCGGAGGACAAAAGCTGTTGGCTTGGAAATGCTTCTTGATTATTAAAAGCTAATGCATTTTCAGCATTGCAGCCTTCATTAAGGGTGCGGATAGGGGGGGGGGCAAGAGGGATGAGAGGGCACTGGGAGGAGGAGAGGATGGAAGAGAGAGAGAGGGAAACAGGGGCTGAGTCTGTCCTATAACTCCTGGGTCTAAGACACATGCAGCTAGAAGATTGGCTCGGGCCTCTCCTAGGGGTCGACAATGTGTCATTTCCACCCGGCTAGATTGCCCTCTGCCTATCTGATATTAATGTGCAAATCAATATTTCAGGGATTAAATTTCCCTTCTTCATTTTTTATGGTTTCTACCTCAATAAGTCTCCCGTCTAATAGAGGAGGCTGGATGATTTAGAAGCTTTTGCTGCCGAAAGAGAGGGAAAGAAATAGAGAGGAGCTTTGCAACAAGGCTATCGCTGCATTTTAATGTTCTTCCTCGTGGATCCCCCATAGGCCCTTAGTAAGGAGGGCTATATCGCTGCTTTACAGTGTAAAGACAGCCAATTTGGCTAAAAAGGCAGAAAGGGAAAATATGAGTCTGGTTGAATACTTAAGACGCTGTGGTAATCCGAGAAGCAGGTATTAGTGAAGGGGAGCTTCCCCCCTCAAAGAGACACACGCAGAGCTACATCCAAACCTGCATTACCAGCCGTCATGCTTGAGCGAGCAGTATAGCTCACTACACACTGGACTACTATTGCAATATATATATTTTTTCTTTTTTCTCTTCCACTTTTTTGCATAGAAGCCCATCGACATCTATTTGAGAGATTTACTCTCCTGCTTAATAACATCTGGCGCATGTGTGTGATAGAAATGAATCACTCTGACACAATGACCTGCGTATGATTATTGGGGAAGGGAGGAGCATATTACCATAGTCATAATGCAGCATCTCATTGAGATTCAACTAAATGAGCTTCGACCCTCTGACTCCCAACAGACATTCATTAAGGGACAGTGCACACAGAGGGGTCTCTTTCTACCAATAGGTGTGTGTCTGTGCATGTGTGTTTATTCCTCCTTCCTACACCATCTGCTGTGTGTGGTGCATGCATGTGTCCGTGCAAGTCCAGCAGCCGCACAGTGTGAATTTCCCTCCATTCAGTCGCCGTTCCCCCCCACATTCACCCATTGCAGCAGAGCAGAGTAGACTGTTTTAACATACCCTCGATAGGTAAGAGTGTCAGCGATTGAAAGCAAGAAAAGAGAGGGAAAAAGAGACAGAGGAAGAGGCACAAAAGAACTCTAATTGTAGCACGACCGCTTGGCTTCCTCCCTGATTCACGGCCATTACGATGTGAAAAGCACAACCGCCTGTCCTCCATTATCAAAACGGCAGGCCTACACACTCTCACATCCATACACACATACTCCCTGGAGGGAACCATGTAGATTTTTTCATGTCTTGTCTTTGGGTCAAATAACAGTTGTCATTCTGGTCTCCTGATTTCTGTTGATTTCGTGTTGAACAAATCCAGCATTTTCTTCACATGAATGATTGGTGGTAGAACTTTAAAAAGTAAAAGATCATTTTTCTAAGCTGAAGGATTCCAAGCTGGAGCAAAAGAGTAACAATCCCAGCTAAAGGTCAGTTGCACTTGACTTTAATAGGCAAAGTTGTCCTCTTATACATTTCTTCTTTATTTTTATTTGTTTTAAATAGTCTATCATGCAACATCTTTTGTGCAACTGTTTAAAACTTGTAGTTTTTGACACAAAGATATATAACAGCTGAACATAGTGTCAAAGTCTTCTGGCTCAGGGAGGCCTATATGGGGGAGAAGCTAAGAAGTTCGCTGCAGATCAGCATTATGTCTGAAAGAGGGGGGCTTCCTGTGTCAGCCCTGGGGCAACACCACTAACACACAATTTCTCTCCATCACACACACCGGCAAGATGCGGAGGAGGGTTAAAGACTTGGAACGAGATCAAGCCCTGTGTAGCTCCCGGGGAGGGTCCTTGTGAATATGCGAGTTTTAGTGTAATTAGCACTTAATTATATTAACATATGCAAATTGTCAGGCGGAGAGCTTGTACTGCCGGTGGGTATCGGCTGAGATACAAGTGACTCTATTGTACCACCATTGCAGAAAAGAGAATAATGGGTGTGTGTAAGGCAACCGGCCAGCAGCCAGGCAGAGACCCCGACTCCCCACCCACACACACCTCCAAAGGTAGCACCTAACCAGCAAAAACATTTAAGTCTATGGCTAATTTGCCTAATTTCATTAGTCACCATGACAACCCTGTTAATTGTGATGACGAATGTCCCATGTCCCTGACCTGTCATCGGTTAGGATGAGTGTGCGAGAGGGGGGTTATGGAGAAAGAGGCATGACTGTCCAGATTAAACCAGCTCACAATGACTCCTATTTACACATGTTCCGCTCATATGAGCATTTGCATATTCAAAAATACTCTGCCATCTTTCCTTCTCTGCTCGGTGTGTGTGTTTGCATGCACACAGACAAGATTGTGGAACATGTGGAAGCAATGTGTCAGGGGGAATGACAGCTTTTCATTTGTGTGTGTAATTCTCTGTGTGTCACATGTGTAACACACATACTGTCTGTGAAGCGAGGCTGGAACTGTGAGACTGGTATGACCCAGTGCGGTGATGTAGCTGAATCTTTTTTTTGTTATTTTACAGGGCTGAGATTCTGGCAATGACTACTCAGGCCAGAATTAGGATGATGATTTCTGCCTGTGGAACTTCCAGTCCTTCTTTTTATTCTATCTAAATATGTTATTACAGCACATTTTTAGCTACCCCTATCCCAGCTACCTGACTTCCTTTTTTGGGGAATGGTGGACAAACATTTAATGTTCTGTGCTCCCTGATAGCCAAAGGTGGATAGAGATCGAGCCCAGTTGGTGCTACTAGTACTTGCATGCTAATCCTGTTTTTTGACAGGAACGTAAACTGATATAATTGCTTTTCAGAGGCAGGAACGGCGGTTTATACAAGTGTGAAAGCACGGGAAAGGGGATTAGCATTATTTTGCATAATGCTGGGCAGGCGCTGAATGGGGCATTGAACGCTTGACTGGGTGACAGAGATGAAAGAGAGATGAAATGCTCTACCCCTCTTCTCGCTCTCCCACCCTCTTCCCTCTCTCTCCTCCACCCTCTGTGTCTCAGGCTGCTACCGGGACGCAACTGTTTGTGCTGAGAAGAACCCCGGAAACAACAGGCCACTGCTTTTGGATGTTTGTTCGGATGCAAGCAGATGGAAGCTGTCATGTGAAGCAATATGTATGATAAAAGAGTAACTGTGGAGACTGGTAAATTCCCTAAGCCTACATATATATACTAAAGTGGATCCCTAAAGCACTGGAGTGTACAATTATGTAGTGGATGGTTGTGGCTCAGGTAGCATTTACATGGAAGGAAGGGAGCGGCTTTCATGGATCAAACCAAACAACACTGCTCTTACATTTTCCTTTATTGAGCTGTTTGCTAAGGATTTGATCGGATATCATCTGGGCAGAGGCAGCTGTGAAATTGCCAGGCAGGTGTGTTTTATGTGAACACCTGCATGTGTGTGAGCTCTGGTGGTGGTGCTAAGAGGGAGCACAAGGGTGGTGACGCAGCTTAAAATTGCCACTGTGACTTCCATATGACCCAACCCGACTTTGCAAGTAATTTATGATCAACCGTCATCATCTGGCGTATGGAAATGATCCAGAGTTGAGGGAGGGGCATGAGGTTAGGTGGTGGAGAACATGAACGGCACAAAGGCCGGTGTGGCCTGTTTTTGTTGTCTCTCATTGGACAGGATCCTCTTTCTTTGACCTTTTGCACGCCTTCCCTCGCCTTTCATATGCTAATTCTGGACAGACCCGAGGAGGAAACGTGCTGGAGCTGAGTGGAGGAGGACAAAGACTCTCTCTCTTATTCTCTGCCTTCTTTCCACGCTATATCTTCTCTTTTCTTGCCTCTTCCCCTCTCAAGCAACTTGACAGACTTTGGCATGAAAGGAAGTGAGTGCTTAGTGGATGGGAAAGGTGGGGATAGCCTTCTCACTGTGACCCACACCACCTGTGAGGATCAAGTGTGCTGTAGTGATCCTTGGTTATGTGTATGTGGAGTTTTATTCTGAGTGGCCCTTGTAGCATGTATTGAAGATTGGTAATCGTTTGAGCCACGCCGCTTGTTGTGCTATAACACAGACAGTCAGTTGAGGAGAGATTTGTTGCTTTTCCAGAGCAGCTAGTGGAATTGTCATACAAGCACTATATTTCCCCTCATCTCTCTCAGCTATTTTAACTCAATCTCCTTCCAACCAGTAAAAGTACTGTCTCTGGCTAGGTAAAAGGATACTAATATAGTTACCACAACCCTCCCCTAACATAATACTTCAGTGCACCACTCTTAAGCATGACGTGGTTTCAAGGCTCTTTTGGCTCTGTTATGGGAAGGGGGCATGTTATCTGTAGGAAATGTAATTTTTGTCCTCATTGAAATCGTTCATTATTGAGCGCGGTTATCTAAATGTTTTTGTTGCTGTTGGTTCAGAGCCAGTCAGGATTGCGTTACCCTCTCTCTCTCTCTCTCTCTCTCATGTCTCTATGTCTGTCTCTCTCTCATCTCGACAAGCCTTCAGCAGTCTCTTAAGGGAAAATAGAAAAAGGGGGATTTTTCTCTACCCTCTTTTCTCCGTCCCGTTCTCAGGCTTTCCTGCCTATTTTGCATCAGCCATCCCGTACAGGATATTAGCCATGGAAAAACATGGGTCTGGGTATTTCATTTAGAATAATGTGTTTATTCTTCTCATTTCAAAGTGGAAGTGTGTGTGTGAGGGGTGGGGGTTTCAGTGGGTGGGGAAAGAACAATCAGTGCCGTGTGTTTGAGTATTTTTTCTGTTTGATCTAAGGTCCTGTGGGCTTTGGGGGTGGTAGAGATTCTCAGGTTTAGGTCAGATAAAATGAGCTGATGAAAAATATGAGGCCTCTCTGTGTACCACTGATTGTTTTCTCTATACGTCTCTGTTGGTGTGTCAGTCTCATGTTCTTTGTTGCTTTTTGTCACATCTTTCATCATTGGATGCCCTCTTTAGCTCAGTTAAGGAGCATGGTGGTCAAGTATAAGGAGTGACTTTTCCGAAAGTGATTGGGCAATTTGAATGCACAGAGAAACTCCTTGCTCGCAGATACAGTAGAACTTTTAACTTTATTGCTGTACATTTCTGCTAATGGTTGTATTTCTGCATATTGATTTATACTAGAAGCTGTAGTTACCTTTCAGGCTGTGACATGGTTTGTCCTCTATAATTTTTTGATGCATTCAATGTGAAAGACACTTGCTCAGCTCTTCAGGTCCATGCGAGTCACTCAAAGTCTTCATCCTACATATTCAACAAAGTATTCAGCAGTATTTTATTTTAGAAAGGTTTGTCCCTCCTGTACTTACCCACAAAACAATGCATGGTACAAAAGGTTATATGCCACATTCTATCGATTGCTCTCAGAAGTATTTTCCGAGCCGTGAAAGCTGGCATGGTAAAAACATAACCATGAAATATATGCCCAACTGCATCATTCAAACAGAAGTTAAACAACAATTTCTGAGCTCAGAGGAAAAAAAAAAAAAAAGTTGATGAATGACTAAGTCTCTCCAGGTTTGAGAAAAGACACCCCACAATAGCACAAGACGTCTCATGACAAATGATACATTCTTTTCCCTGTTGGCCAAAGACAAAGGCAAGGATTGAAAAGGCAGAGAGCCCAGTCACAAGATGTGCACATTAATAGACCTTAAGGAAAGATGGAATAATAAGAAGGAAGTGATACTGTATTTTTTCAGAAATCATTAGAATATGCATGCAAAATTAACTGCACTTTCTTCTTGGTTTATATGTTTATGATTTGTATCTCTGTCAGCATATCGATGTATATCGCAGGTGTGTAACATGATTGGCTTGCGATATTCCTGAAGGCAATAGTATCATCTAGATAGCAAAGCCATTGGCAAGTTTCATTGGGGAATATGTGGCTAATTAATTATGCATTACTTGTGGACTTGAATAAACTGTGTAATGAGAGATGAAATGAAGGAACTTTGTTGGAAATTGTTGTTATCTTTGGAAAGTGTGGTCAACAGTTTGTCTGTGTGGGAAGTGCCTGCTAAACAGTGCTGCTCTAGGGTGTATTTCTGATAAAATTGCAAATAACTTTTGAATGAATAGTCGTGTCCCGTTTTAATGGCATGATTAGAAGAAAAGTTGTAAAGAATAAAAAGGAGAGAAGATATTTTCTTTTCCTCTGTGTCTGATCTTAAACAGTCATACAAGCATGTGTCTCTACAACTCCCTGAGGAGAATTCAGCCAACATTATCCCCCTCAAACCATACCTCTTTTTCTGGCCTGGCACCAGCTGTGGAATAATCTTTAATTATTTGCTTTTAAAAAGAGAGGGAAAAAAAACAAGACTCCCCTCTTTCTGTGACAGTAAAGAAGAAGAGCAGAGCAGGAGCTGGAATGTTCTTGTATATGAAATTGTAGGTATTAACAGGGCTAGTTTTTGTCAGCGGTTTTAGTGATGTATCAGCTCTCTGCACCTAGACTAAATAAAGAGGAGAGTTTTGCCTTGTTTCATCCTAACAAAGATGAGCAGATATACAAAGGCTTTGGAGGAACTGCTAAAAAAGCAAAGTATTTTGAAGAATGGACGTCTTCCTTAACATAATACCTAAACATGTGTCACAATGTGGTGATGGATGGTCTGCTCATCTGTTTGGTTTGTTGGAGACTCTTATCCATTTGGAATATTCTTAAATGAAAGGCAGGCATTTTCTAAGATACCACAGTCTTTGGTGATTCCTTGTTACTTTCATATATACAGTTTTAAAAATAAATACAATATGTGTTTGGAAGAGGCTTTGCTTTGCAGTGATCACAATATGTGCACTTTTGTTTATTTAAGGGTAGAAAAGTGACGATGCTGACTCTCGACCTTGGCTTCCTTGTCATTGGCCTCCACAACCCCATAGTTGTCACATAAAGAGCTATAAGCACTCATAATTACACACATATAGAGAAAAAAAAACATACAATTGTTTTAAGAATGTTTGATATGTTTTATATGGTTATTTCCTACAGTGAGCAGTAAGGTAATGGATCTTTTATATCTCAGTTCCCTCTCTACAGGCTGGCCCTAGATCTGCGAGACATGGTGTTTATTTGATAAAGGAATATTGTGGCGTTAATCTAAAACCATGCTTATTATATCTGACAGTTGTTTGTTTGTAGTGAAATCCAATTAAAATGTACACTTTTCAACTTCATTGCTCTTTTTTTGCTCCTTCTCCTCCCTCTATTCTCCTTGTACCCTCCTACAGTAACCAGAAAAAGAGCCTATGATGGCTTAAATAACAACTGTGCTTTCCTTGTGGTTTTTGTGAGAAGAGGGCAAACTCACAACAGCTGTCAGAAAAAGGGGGTTTGTTTAAAAAGCAAATGGCTTTGGTCTAAAGTTCATTTGGAGACCTCTCTAATTAAATAGAGAGCCGAAAGCTTAAGTTAATTAGTAATTCCCTGGGTCCAGAAATTAGACCTGTCACGAGTGTTCAAGCTCTTGGACAGCCAAAAGGTATTGTGTGTTTTTTCGATATATACCCTGTTTGCTCCCATCTCTGTGTGTTTAAATGTGTGTTAATTTGTGCTTCTCTTAAAGTAAGGTAAGCACATTTTTCCTGTTGAAATGCTAAAGACATTAATGGTCTTTTTGTGGCGTGTCAAAGAAGTGCTCAGGAGATATTTAAGTGAGGGGTACATAGTTTGTGGCGTCAGTCAGGATACCTGCCCTATGATTATGTTTATGAAGATAATGACAGGGCCAGGGTCCCGCCGTGTTCCTCCTTTAGAAAACAGCGGGGGTTTGAACTTTAAACTTTATTGTTACCCCTGGAAAAGAACTGTAAGATTTAGTCGACATGTCTAAGAAATGTCTGTACAATTAGCAAGGTGTCTTTATCCTTCTCTTCTCTTCTCTTCTCTTCTCTTCTCTTCTCTTCTCTTCTCTTCTCTTCTCTTCTCTTCTCTTCTCTTCTCTTCTCTTCTCTTCTCTTCTCTTCTCTTCTCTTCTCCATTGTAATTGGCCTTGATAAGCACAGGTTAGGCAAACATAAATCAGCCAACTTTGACACAGCGGAGAGACAAGGTGTCCCTACCTGTTCAGGCCATAATTGAGTAATGACAAGTATTTTAGACGCAAGTAAGCACACAGCTGCTGAAAAATCCACTCACTTAAACAGTGTGTCCCATGTTATAACTTAGCTGTACCGCCAACATGGTTATTTGTCACTCGATACTGATCAACATCTTTCACCAAATAGGGGAACATTTGTGACATTTTTTTTTTCCTTAAAAGGAATTTGGCAACAAGTAGCGGGAGTTGCTACGCAAGTTTGTAATGCTTAATAATAGCCTTCAGAGTATCAGTAGGACCCGCTGCTCTTGCGAAACAAATTTCGAAGCTGGAAAATTACTTAACGTTTTTTAATATCAGACCGTTGTGCCAAGTATATAAAGAATAAGTCATATATATGCTATTTTGAGTCCTAAAATAAGTCCCACACACACAAGTTGTTTCACAAGCTTCACACTTATCATAGCATGAAATAAGCAGAGAATCTGAGGCTCATGCTAGTTGATGCAGTATAACCAGTCGTTTATATTTGCCAGGTGGATATGAAATGCCTGCGTCAGAGACTGCTCTCTGTGTCTGTCTGTTAGTGTGTGCACACTATCCTTGACTGACGTGGACAGTGTTTGCTTAACCTCTTCTGCGCTGCAACGCCGCAGCCTTGTCAATTAAAGTGTGTGTGTGTGTGTGTGTGAGAGAGAGAGAAAGAGTTTAGCAATGGCAGCTTTCATTTTTCATGTTCTTAACAGTGTTTTTTCTAAACAAACCTGCTGAGAGGCAGAGTGAGAGATAGAGAGGGGTCTGAATCAACACAAATGAGTGATATTTGTAATTTTTCCTGCACTGGCATGTAATTGTATACACACACCCCAAGTGAAAACATCTATTTTAGAGATTTTTTTTTTCTGGCTTTGTATTTAGCAGGATTATTAATTTCACTTGGCAAATAATCCCACCCTGCCACCGCGTTCGACTTTATGTGTTATTGCGGAGATGAGGTGTGTGTGTGTGTGTGTGGTCTCATGCTTTTGCTTCATCCAAAAGATAAGGCTGTGATTTATGTAACAGCTAAGCCCTCTCATATTGTGTACGTTGTACCTTGCAAGAGCATGATGAGCAGGCTAGATTAATATTTATTTAGCACAGGCAAATCAAGGATTAAGCAGTCATCATTTTAGCTCTAATCCATGTCTCTGGTGAGATGCAGAGACAAATAGAAGCAGATTACTAAACACATAACGCCACAACACAACAATTAGTTGGCGGCTTGCTTTCCTCAACAGTTCAGAGAAAAAGAGGACATTAGATGTGCGAAAAACACACACACAAGTTGTGTTTTGTTCACTCATCTCTTGCTTTCATAAACTATTGTTGCCACTGTTTGTATACCTCTCCCTGACTGAAAAGTTCTCATTCTCACCATCCCTCTGTCCTCAGAAGAATCCCTCATTGAAATTAGCGGCGGTTTGTCTGATTCACTCATCTGACGTAAATGTGTCTCATGATCTTTCCACTGTCCGAACACACATGCACACACCCGCACACTCAGATTCACACACAAACACACACAGACTGACACACATGCATGAGCAATGAATACTTCTTTCTTAGCTCTGACCACGTGGGAGAGGGACAGCTTGCTTAAACTGTGTGAGTCTGTGTGTCTGTGAGTGTGTATGTATTACAAATTACTGTGGAGTCTGTAAATAAAATTACATTCTTTGCTAATTGAGTTAAACTGCTGTTCTGGAGATGCGGCAAAAAAAGATGAAAGCTGCCTGTGTATTTTTTTCCCTTCAGTTTGTATGTTGCAAAGCTCCGTTTGTGCAAATACATGTGTGTGTATGTAGAGTGGTAATCTAGTTTGTACTTAGCACTCTCAGGTGCTAAACTATCAGGGATACTGTGTGTGTGTGTGTGTGTGTGTGTACCTGTTAGCCGAAATTTATGCAAAGTGTCCAACTTCGCCTTGCAAAGCAGATGATCAGGGGCTGGACTTAAAAAGCAGGGTGTGTGTTGTCTGTAGGGGGGCACCCCTCACATCGATAGGAGCAACAAGGAACAGCGAAGGGGCCAAAAAGAGCATTAGAGAGCTGCTGCTGTGCGGTAGAGGGGTGATAAGGCAGGGGTCCAAACCAGATGTTAGAGTGATTGAGAGAAAATAAAAAAAGAGATAAATAAAGAGAATGAACAGACAAGTCGTGCTGTGACAGAGAAAGACAGCGAGGAGCATAGAGACAGAGAATGCCATCCTCAGTTCCCCTTTGCCCTCCTTCCTCTCTTTCACCCGGCCACTGAATGTTAATGGCTTTTCTGCCCTCCCTCCCCTTATCAAACCCCCCCACCCAACATGCACACACATATATCCCTCCCCATGGACACTGGCGCATTGTTTGCAGCAGTGCTTCTATTCTTTCAAACTTAATTACCTTCTTGCCTTTTGTGGCGTCAGGGGCTGAAAGTTTTGCTCCTTGGCAGTGGAGGTCGTCACACATTCTTCGTCAGTGCATTCCCTTAATCTGGGGGGGTGAAGGTGGAAGGATAGTGGTTTGGGGGGAGGTGTGTGTGGTGCTTGGTTGGGGGGATGAGAGAGAAAAGTGTGAGTGAAAGAGTCCAAAGCGTGGAGCTTCTACCAGCATGCACTCCCTCTGCTTTAGTAACCCTCTGTGCATGTTATACGCACGCGTGCATGGTCGTAATAGTCGGGGCATAGGCTGCCCTTTGTTTGTGCGGTTCATTTCCAATCAACCCTAATTAACTAGAGAGTGTTTCCAGATTGTCGGCAAAAGAAAAATCCCCACTTTTTTTCACTCCTCTCAGTCTTTGCTGTTTTGAGTTTGAGCAAGGGGAGGGAAAAAAAAAGTGGAGGCATTAGCTATGTAGATTGGCTTTGTCTTTGATGCTGGAAAAATCTTTAGCTAGGGCAGTGAGTGGTGACTGCGTCCCAGCAGTGTCTGACTGTTTATTTTCATGTTTCAGTCTGAGTTTAGCACAAAGTTTAGCCCTTTCAAAGGCTTCTGGATACTGGACTGTGTAAGCCCCGAACTCCATTTGTAAGAATGTTAAATCCTGTCAAAGTTGTCTTTAATCCATTAAACTTTGTCTATATAGCTGTACAAGGAGCACATATATACCAGGATACTCATCTTACACAAGTGTCCTAATGAAAAACTCAGTGGAAATTAATTTAACTGGGCTCCAAACTGAATAAGAACTCTGAAAAAGGGGTTGCATCTGAGGAGAGACAATATATAGTTTTCACTTCATTCCAGTTGAAATAAGGACAGAGGCTGTTGTAATCTGATCCAAAATCAGGTTTTAGGACCCATGGCTCATTGCTTTAGAGGAAAAATATTCAGCATTGCCCGTGGGTTCAGCATTTCTTCTCATCTAGCCATCAAGTTTGCATACGTTTGCATACTACTCTGTACAACTTTGTACAACTCTCTAATCTCATTTGTTGCTTCTCCTTTTTTTTTTTTTAACCACTGTCACCCTGTTGTTTTTTGTTTTTTTGAGAGGGGGGTTGTCTCTCTTTGTCTAACAATGAAATATCAGGCATGAGCCTGAGGGGAGTTAGGTGTAATGTTACCTGAGCAACGTATGAGACCAATTTACTTGTCATCAACCTGGGGGATATAGAAGCTGCATACCTGCTCTCACAAAAAAAGGCCTCTTCTGTCTTCTAGATTTCTCCTTTTTACCCCATCCTCTAAATCTTCTCTTACTTAATTTGCCTCCTTCTACAATCCAAGATCATTGATCATGTCCAGGATAATTTTGATTTGCTAGAAGACATTATACCAGTGTGTGTCATTTGTACAACAAGGGTTGTGTGTTAAATGTAGAGGTACTTAAGGTGTCTGGGATGTGACTTGCAATAATGATAAGGTGTCCTTTAATAATGAAGGCCTTTACTCACAAGGGAGACACAAGGAAGAGGACTTCCAGACAGAAATGGGTGTGTGTGTGTTTTCTTTGTTTTTTTCTTTTTTGGGGGGGGGGGGCACTGTTGAGATCTACTGAATCTTGTGTCTAATATTACACCTCCAGGCAACAAACTGAGGCTGCATTAAAACCTTTTGTGAGCATAAGAAGTATAGAAGACAAAAAACAGTTAGTCACACAAAACCCTCCCCTTCATCCTTTTGCAATTATTTTCCCTCTGTCCTTTCTTTTAAGACTTTAAACAGAGAGCATTAGGTCCTCCTTTGTGATTATGTGCACATGTGCATATGTGTTTGTGCTCGCACACATCAGCACTCTTTGATGGCAGTCGAAGCTCCTCTTGCATTGTGAGGAAGGAGATAATTCACCTCCTCCTTCATCCTTTTTGTTTTTCATCCCTCCATTTCTGCATGGCAACAAATAAACAGGTCTAATTAGACCAGAGCGGACCTATTCATGGCACTGACAGTGGGAGATGGATGCAGGGGCTTTCACACCGTCCTTCCTCTTTGTCTTTGGCTAACGCTTGGTGACATTTTGATAGAAGATTTGGTATTAGACTGAGAGGCCACATGCTGGGAGGGAGCTGACTTTCTAGAAGACCTCAAGAAATGGACATATAGCTATAGTTTCACGCTGTCTCTGACTTTGTTGTTTGACTTTCCTAGCTCTCGTGGGTCACCTTAAAGATTCAAACTGTCTGTGCCTTTGATGTTATCAGTTATAAAATGAACTCACTTGTTACCCCAAATCAGTTTGACAAGACAAAACATAAAAACCCTTTGTGATGTGGTTGCCTGCGTTCTCAAAGCATAGATGTGCTTAATTCCAGTGTTTACGAATGCTGTAAACTCTCACCACACTATTAAAAGCGCTTGCTGCCTTGGCATTAAATGTCAGACAGTTAGCGATGAAGAATGTGAACCCAGCAGATCCTTGTGTAAGCAAAGACAGCAGTGTGGCGACAATGCAATTACAGGTTTTGTCATATAAGAGGCTGCAACTCCGGCTAATGCGTGATAGCTTGACAAGAGGACAAAAATAAGAGGAGACTTTGACATCACCACCTGCTCAGTAGCTCAGGTCCAAATTGTTTACATGTTGTTGTAACACTTCATGTAGTTGCCTCTTTGGTAGCTTTAAAATAACTTGTATGTCATTGTAGTGTGGTCTGTTAATTCTTAAGTTGTCTTTCTCACTTCTGTAAGACACATTACACAACTTCCTATCGAAATGGAAGCATGTTGTGATTAATCTGAGTCTGATAGAAAGCAGAAAAGTTGTAAAAATTGGGAAAAACAGAGAATTCCTCTCCTACTGACTGCCTCACTGTCTCTCAGTGAGCTACTGAAAAGCAGATGGAAAGATAGTGGAAAGAGAGCAAAGGGGTGGAAGAGAGAAAAACAAAAGGCTAAGGAGTCTCGTAGCCCTTTCAACCATCAGAACTAGCAGTGTCCAAAGCAAGCATTCCTGGGCTATTATTTGCCTCTCACGGGATCTGATCTGCCACTTTAATTACCTTAATGTTATGTGTGTCTGTCTGTGTGCTTTTGTGTGCGTGTGTGTCAGCCTCTGTCCGTGTGCATATGTGTGAAAGCAAGGGGACATGCTTAATTAAAAAACAGAGGTAGGAGCGGCTCAGGCCATCTCTTTTGTTCTCCTGTTTAAAAAAAGGGAACTGTTTCCGCGGTGTGGAAAAACCTGAGCTTCATTGTTAGTTTCTCTCTATGTATCTGTCTGTCTTTTGCTCTCTTACAAATGAAAGTAGTCTGGTTGGTTAGCAGAGCGAAGGAAGCCAGTGGGGGAGAGAAAAAGGAATGTTTCTTGGCTAGTAGTAATATGATCTGCCTTGAAAGAAGGAGAAGTGGGCACTACAGCTGTGAAAGGTGTGAAAGCATGGAGATGGAAGAAAACAAAAATAATCTAGGACAGAACTGATAACAGGCTGTTCTTATATAAATCTTTGGGTCTAAGGGTCTGCTTATCCAATATATTATCACTTTTCCAGCCAGCTATTTTTCATTAGAACATGTTGAATTGGTCAAATGACTCTGAAAATGTCAGGGTGCTTGCATCATGTTCGATTATCTTATCTCAATGTATTGGTAAATTACTGAGTAACACAGATGTTCACTGCACTTAATCTTTGTTCATACACACTGTAAACTATTCTTGTACCTAGGGTACCTTGCAGTTTGTGTCGATGGGCACTTTTGCTGAATGTGTATTCTGTATCTATGTAGTTGAAAAAGCTTTTTTTTAATCATGGCATTTAGTAAAGAAACTACATGAGTATATCCAGCTGTAAGCAAAAATGTTAATGTAATGTAATTAACAGCAGCATTCATCACAACATGTTGCTCTGTCAGTTTTCTGTTGGTGGCAAAAGTAATGGGTTCAGTTAGAGTCATAGGCAACTAAATAATAGACAGTTATGTTATTGTTGGCGGGCGGCACACATGTAAACAGCTGCTAACCTGTAGCATTAGGGGGGCTGATTTGCCAGTGCCAAGTGCTTAACACATTGGCTTAACCATAAGACATAATTCTATTCTTAAAGAGATGCATAATTCATAAACCACAGTGTTTTATGTCCAAGCTACATTTCAAATGGGGGTTGCTCCCCAATGATATAAGCAGTGGAATGACACCACTGACAAGTAGTAAATCCTGTCGTATCTGTCGCATTAGTCCTCAAATGCACTGCTTCTGAGGAGCTTTACCCACAATCACATTTTAACACAAGCCTTTAGAAGACGGACACTGGAGGAAAATATGAAGGTTATGTATGTTGAACTGCAGAAGGAAGCACAATATTCTGCTTTGGTATGATGTAAATGTATTTATAATAATACTTTATAATAAAAAGCTGACTGAGCTGAAATTCAAGTGAATGTTATTTTATCAAGCCAGCAACTAAGCTTATTTGTTTTTCTTTTTTTAATCCTGTCACAGTCAATAATGTTGAAAATTAAGACATACATTCGTGCAGAAACTCTTGTGTGCGTTTTGTTACCACACATTCTTGTGGCTGTTTCATCGCCTTGATTCTTTATTATGTAGGGCTAATTATTGCTAATGTTTTTTCCAATTTCAGTTGAAGTTAACATGAAAGCAAGTGTGTTTGCATACAGAGCTGTGTGCTGTAGAGGAACACAGCTGTTATCCCCAGATTAAAACTCTGTTTTGTTTTTTTTCTTTTAAATCTCAATGGTTTGATGCTTTAGAAGCCCACTAAAGATACTTAATGTTACTGGAGTCGTAATGTTTCAGGTATGATACACTCTGTCTTCCATAATTTGATTATTGTGAAAACTATTTTCTCTAGAACGATGATTTATCCTCGCTCTGATTGAGAGTAAGTGCTTATATTTAGGAGAATATTTTGTCATGCACATGTCTCACTTTTACGTCCTGTCTCATGCCACAGCCATGCTGAACTGATAAGCACTAAAATGATTTTTTTCCCTCTTCTGAATTGATCTTTAATCTGATGAACAGAAAGATGCACAGTGAGACACAGAAATGAAAAAAAAATGTTTCTTTCTTTCTTTTAATCTATCACTAGTCCCATTGAATCATCTCTAGGAAATGTCAGATTAAACCTGATTGTAGCGCGTGCACTCACATGCACCCTCAAAACACACTCCCACCCATGTTTGATTTCATTCCTCACGCTTTTACTGTCCCTCCCACCAGCTTTGTTTAGCCCTGGATTGTTGCGGATTAATCCTCTAATTGCTTTGTAGCTTTGTTGTTAGGGAGAGGCATTGTAGAAAAAGAGGGAGAATTAAGCAGCAGGTGGATTGGGTTAAAGGTTAACATGGCTCTTTAAAGCTTTCCTTTAATGCTAGCTCATTTACACGCAAGCATCTGAAAGGAGCTGGTACTGTATCAAGTGAAACGACCTATGCATGTACAAGTAGTTCTAATTTGCTGCATTTGCTGATCAGGAATGTTTCAGAAGAGTGTGTTTGTGGACTAAGGAGGATTTTTCTGCCATGGGTTTTTGGATGCTGTAGCATTTATGCCTTGTTGTGAAAGGCCAAGAGATTGAAGCAGTGATGGGCAGCCACCCAGGATTGATAACATCTCACTGGTATTCCAAACATCATTCCTCCTGGAAGTTTGTTCTTTCTGTCTTAGTCTTTCTCAGTGTCTCTTGTTTTTTTTTGTTTCTTTCTTACTTTGCCCTGTTGCCTAAAACAACAAATTAATATAAGGAGATGCATTCCTATGTATCACCACTAGAAATGTTACAGATTAGTGTTCTACCTTTTCACATTGTGCAACTGCTGCCACAGAGTTACATAAACTTTCCTTCTGTACAAACAGTGTACGTCATACCTTCAGGTCATTAATTGGTTAATATCTGCTGCCCAATTAGTAACTCCTGACTGGTAAGAACATGCCAAGATTGACAGTAAACAATTGACTGCTTCAGTCTAGATATTTTCTGGGATAACTCCTAATCTTTTCTTCATAATAGTTGTTTGATAAACTTAATTGATCATTCCATGTATACGAATATAAAAGACTAGTTCTGGTCAGCATGAAGTCACAGCCCATTGAAGTAATGACAGTATTAAGAGTGTTGCAAGGAGTTAGTACTGCTTTTCTCCACTTGCAAAAAGTTGCCAATGTGTTAGCTACTTTTATCTTACTTTTGGTGGCAAAAAGCATCATTTGGATTGAAAGAGTTGTGCAGCAGTAATGCCAAAATGTATGCCTCAATCTGCGAAGGACTTAGACAATTAATCTGGACAGCAATAAAGATCAATTTAAAGGCTTTGAGTTGTGATATTTTTTTCTATAGCACTCCAGTTAATATTTAGATGAGAGCCACAAAAGTTACAAAAATCACAAATACAAGCCCTATGGATTCTATTGCCCACGATGCTGACAACCGTTAGAAATTTCTGTTGTATTTAGGTTTACAATGACACAATTACTGTTCAGGTTGAATCTGAGTTTAGAGTACATTGGAAATATTTAGAATACTTAACTCCCGCTCCCGAAAAAACATTAGCAATACTTAGAATACTTGTTTCAAAATGGGGTGTTATATGCCGTTTATTAAACATTTTTTCTTTTTTTTTTCTTATTTGTCTTTCTCCGTAACTCAGGTCCCTGTTGGGCTGGATGCGATGAGATCCATATGTAGTGGTTGTCATGGCAACTTGTGACTCTCCCCCTATGGTATCATCGCGGCAGCAGGAACATGGTGGCCAGAGGTTGGATGCTGCTGCTGCGGACAACTCAGTTGTCTCTATGGAGACCAGTGTCACAAACAGCAACAACGCCAACAAAAACCAATCGTCACCTGCTGCCATTGGAGAGCCGGAGAATGGCCTTGGAGGGCCTGTTGTGAGCCCGCTTAGGTCCACTACTACCCCCACCACTGTCAGTGCAAATTTTGACCCTGTAACTGAGCAGAGTCGGAGAGAAAGCTTTACTACCGGTAACAAAGGGAGTGTTACTGGAACTTTACCAGGAGTAGGAGGAGGAGCAGCTTTGGGTTCGGACTGTTCTGCCCCTGCCACATCACCTGTGGCACCAGCAAAGGAGATCCCCTGCAACGAATGTTCTAATTCCTTCTCCAGTTTACAAAAATATATGGAGCACCACTGCCCCAATGCCCGCCTGCCTACTGCTGGAGGTCACGAGGAGGAAGAGGAGGTTGAAGGGATGATAGAGGAGGAGAGTGACGATGAAGGAGACCGTGATGTGGGTGCTGCAGAAGTGGGGGATATGAACAGTGAGATGGAGATGGAAGAGGACAGTGATGTGGAGAACCTGTGCGGTGAGATCATCTACCAGCCCGATGGCTCTGCCTTCATCCTGGAGGACTCCAAAGAGCAGCGTGGCAACCATGGGGGCCTCTCTGGGGCTCTCCAGTTCAGGGGCCTGATGTCCTCCCAGACCTTCCCCAATGCTCAGGCCAACAGTAGTCAGAGTGGCCTGAGCACAGGGGGGGAGAGGTTGGAGCAGCCCGCTGCACCCATGTCCTTCTACCCCCAGATCATCAACACCTTCCACATCGCCTCATCCCTTGGGGGTAAAACCCTAGTGACCGACCACCCCTCCTTCCCAAATACCTCAGCTGGAGGGCTGGTGGGCGCTGATCCTGTGTTGCACAGTTTCCGTGTCTATGACCTCCGCCACATAAATGACAAAGACTATCTTACGGCGGATGGTGCAGCCAAAAACTCCTGTGTGTCCAAAGATGTCCCAAACAATGTGGACTTGTCCAAGTTTGAGGGCTGTGTGGCCGATGGGCGGCGGAAACCTGTGCTCATGTGTTTCCTGTGCAAGCTGTCTTTTGGCTACAGCCGTTCCTTCGTGACACATGCTGTCCATGACCACCGTATGACCCTGAATGACCAGGAGCAGAAGCTGCTGGGCAACAAGCATGTCTCTGCTATTATCCAGGGTATCGGGAAGGACAAAGAACCTCTTATAAGCTTTCTGGAACCAAAAAAACCCCAAAACTCTGTGCTACCCCACTTCCCCTCACCTGCCAACTTCCTAGGGCCAGATACGGGGCTCCGTGGCTTGTGGAATGCTTTCCACAGTAGTGGAGAGAATGCAGATTCTCTTCAGGCAGGTTTTGCTTTCCTGAAGGGCAGTGCCAGCAGTTCCTCCTCTGACCAAACCCCCAGAACCCTAACCATGCCAAAGGCTGAGACCAACCCAAACCTCGGGGGTGGGGCTGGTGCCCACAGAGCCCCCAGTGGGAGTTCTGCTGCTGCTGCCTCTAGTGGCAGTCTGGAAAGTCGGTACTCCAATAGTGACTGCAAAGGCCAAGTTAGGGACACATGCACTTTGCAACCCAATGGGCCGGACCTGAGCCAGTACCCGTCCATCAAGCGGGAACCCGGTACAGTGGGAGAAGAAAGTCCAGAGCAGGATGAGGACACTTACTCAATTGGTGGTGGAGTTGAGATGGAGGCAGATGAGGAGGAGGAGCAGGCCATGACCATGATGATGACTGGCCAGGGGGCCGACAGCACCAGTAGCAAAGATTTCCCTCTCTTAAACCAAAGTACCCCCCCCCTTTCCAACAGTGTGCTTAAATTGAACAGTGACAGCAAAGGCCCTGCAACCACCTCCTCTTCCTCCCTGCCAGTTTGTGAGAAGCTGGAGATGGAGAAGAGCCGTCTGTCCACTGCCCTGGCAGCTGCCAGAGAGCGGGAGAGCAGCAACGACTCTACCAGTGAAGGCCTGGCAGGACGGGATGGGTCATCGCCATCCTGCAACCCCCTTGACATGATGTTGTTGCGCAGAGATGATGAAAGTCCCGGGCCTTTACATCAACACACAGGAAATCCTAGTACACCTGGAACTCCAGGAACACCTGGCACCCCCGGTCCAGGTGAAGGATCTCCAGGTAGTGGGGTGGAGTGCCCTAAGTGTGACACAGTCTTGGGATCCTCACGGTCTCTGGGAGGGCACATGACAATGATGCATTCACGTAACTCCTGCAAGACACTGAAGTGTCCAAAGTGTAACTGGCACTACAAGTACCAACAGACACTGGACGCTCACATGAAAGAGAAACATCCAGAGTCTGGTGGATCATGTGTCTACTGCCGCACAGGACAGCCTCACCCTCGTTTAGCCAGAGGCGAAAGCTATACTTGTGGATACAAGCCTTTCCGCTGTGAGGTCTGTCCATCCCTTTTCCATCTTTATAGATTTTCAGTTTCCTTGTCTTTCGACATTTATCATTTTTAAAATCAAATTATTGCGTTTGTTTCATTATTTGCTTTTTTTTTTTTCAAAGGGGGGTACTAAAATTGGATACTTAGTTCAACAAATGTAAGCTGATAATAAAAAGCATTATCTCTAAACATAGATATGGCTGTTTGCTTTTGAAACCTTTTTTTTTTTAAGGCTCAGCTATCAGTACAATCATACGACTTTTATATAATGATAGCTTTACTCATTGACAATTCAGCATCAGAGTTTTCTTTTCTAAACTAAAGAAAAGTTGAACATCTATAGTAAGTCATACATCAGATATTACCCACTCTGTTATAGATACATTTATTGCTTATCATGCATGATTGTTATTAATTTGATTGATAATCCTTCTTTTTTAGGTATGCAATTATTCAACTACCACCAAAGGAAACCTTAGCATCCACATGCAGTCAGACAAGCATCTAAACAACGTGCAAACACTCCAGAATGGTGGCAGTGAGGCACAATACAACCACAACCATGCCAATCCAGTGCCCAGTGCCAGCCTTGGTGGAGGTTGTGGTGCACCGTCGCCTTCCAAGCCCAAACAGAAGCCCACTTGGCGCTGTGAGGTAATGAAAGAAACAGAGCATCATTGTAGCACAGCGGTAGCAACATACCAATTAGCTTGTTGCACTGTCTACACAATGAGCCAGTTATTTCCCTGTGCGTCACCATGTCTATTATTTTTCTTAGCCACATCATCTGACCTCTGGTATTTAACAGGATTTCTTATACATCCTAACAATATCTGCAAGCATTGGGAAATCTATTAGACATTTAGCATCTTGACTGTAATACTATTATTGTATGAATAATCTGTTATTCTTTGGATTACAAATGTATATTCTTTTGTTGCTTCTGCTATTATACTTAGTGCCCATTTCAGACATTCTACAGTTGTACAGGACTACCATTATTATTGATTTAAATTCAATTTGAAGAGTAATATAATGTAAATATGATGGTTAAACTAGCAGAGTCTGATATGCTAATGCATGAAATTTTCCTATTCTACGACCATCAGGTGTGCGACTACGAGACCAACGTGGCACGGAACTTACGAATCCATATGACTAGCGAAAAGCACATGCACAACATGATGCTGCTGCAACAGAACATGAAGCAGATCCAACACAGCCTCCATCTGGGACTGGCTCCAGCCGAGGCAGAGCTTTACCAGTACTACCTGGCTCAAAACATGGGTCTCGCAGGAGTAAAACTGGAGAATCCAGCTGGCAGCAGTGGCCCTGACGCCCAGATGATGATTAACCCATTTCAGTTAGATCCTGCAACTGCTGCTGCTCTTGGATCTGGCCTAGGTGAGAGATACTAGATTTGGCACTGAAGTCAAAGATGAGCATGTCTGATTATTTTGACATAGAGAAAAAAGGCGAGGTACTAAAATGTATTATTAGTAGTACTGTTTTTGTTGCTGCCAACCTTGTTATTCATTTTTCTTCTACTCGTTTTTCATGGCTAGTTTTATCTTTTTTTATCTCATAATCTGATGCCATCTCTGTAATATTTTTATCTCTCTGTGTTTCCTTTGTTACTCTTCATTTTTCACTGTGCCCTCTCACCTTTTTTTATGCTTTCATCCTTTTTGCCATGGAGCCCTTCCCTTGTCTTTCTCTCTTTTTCTTTCTCTCTTATCTCTGCTCTTATTTGGTCCCTCTGTCATTGTCTCCTTTCTTTGACCCCTCTCACTGATTAAAAAATGATTATGAGATGCCACATGAGAATTATTCGTAATCTTTCATTTGTAATTTTCTTAAGTCAGCTTAATCCCCCCACTACTACCACCACCACCACCACCATCCAAACCTTTACTCACCCTGGAGAGAACACACATCTATACCCACTCATACACACTCTCACAAACAGCAGGAAGCGGATTCCCGTAGGAGGGAGAGAGATTTAACAATGACCCTGCAGTGTTGCACACCCACTCCCTCCTCTAGTGTGGAGGTCACAGCCCAGCTAGCAGATGTACTCCCAGTGAATTACACTGATAACACACAGTTCCCCATAGTGAGCGCAGCTGTACATAGGTTTAAATGGTGTGAGCAGGATATTAATTTAGATTCAAACACTTACACAAATAGACACATGTATGCATAGATTATGAACATGCATGCCCATATGTACTAAACAATAGATATTCATATTGTAGATTTCTACACGCATTTTCTCATCACAGTTTTTAGTTTTTAAACCAGCACTCACTACATCAACAAAAAGAAAAAAAACTTCCAGGAACGAACATGTATTAGTCATCCCCCAATTGGGACAATAATCGTGACATAATGATTCACATTATGTTTAAGCAGCAGTGCATGTTATGATATCTGAAAAGACACGACGAGCTTTGGTAACACGCATAGGGGACAATGACAGGATCAAACGAAGGAATTGATTACATTTGCATGAATGGCAGATCTGTTTTTTGTCCAACAGTGGGCAGAAGAAAAGGACAGCATGTGTAATGCATTGATCAGCTTTTCAAATCTGTGTGTGGATGTGAGAAAAGCCTCGAGCTCTAAAACCGTTGTCCCACCATTGCTGAGAGCAGTAATTAAAGCTACCTGATGAGCGAGTTAGCAAGTTGAAAAGGATGATTGTAATTGATCCTGATTAAATCCTATTAAGGTTTTTTATAGACAAGACTTTGTAAGGAGCCCCAGTCCTCTGTGAGGCTTTATTTTATCAAATCCTTTTGTGTGAGAGAGGCATGCATGGAAGACACTCCTTTTTCCACACTTAATTTAATTTAATAAAAACAGTATTTTGCCTTTCTCTCTATCCTTTATCTTTTCTCTATACATATCTTCCTTTCATTTTCACCACATGTTTGTGTTACTGTCATATTTCATTGTTTTTATTTACTTTTTATCCTGCTGTCTATACTGCCAACCTTCTGCTCAACATATTATCATTTTATGCTTCCCTGTACAAAACATCTAATGATTTTCTAGTTTTTTTTTCTTTTTAATTCAATGTTTATTCTATTCTGAATTCTCACCAGTGTTTTCACTCATTTTGTCCACAGTGAATAGTGACCTTTCAGCAGAGTTGCGTCTTGCCAGTGGTCAACTGATGGCAGATGACTTATCCCTGGTGTCCTCGGGTGGAATGGGGGGCATGTCTTCAGCAGACCCCTCCCTGTCGTCCTTGTCGCCACCTATCAACGATCCCTCACTGCGCCTTTACCAGTGTGCTGTGTGCAACTGCTACTCCTCAGACAGCCTGGAGGCCCTCAACGCCCACGTCAATGCTGAGCGCTCCCTGCCCGAAGAGGAGTGGCGCTGCGTGATGGGTGACGTCTATCAGTGCAAGCTCTGCAGCTACAACACTCAGCTCAAGGCCAACTTTCAGCTGCACTGCAAGACAGATAAGCACATGCAGAAACACCAGCTGGTGGCCCACATCAAGGAAGGAGGCAAGGCCAACCAGTGGAGATTAAAGTGTGTGGCCATTGGCAACCCCGTGCACCTCAAGTGCAATGCCTGTGACTACTACAGCAACAGCGTGGATAAACTGAGACTACATGCCACCAACCAGAGGCATGAGTCTGCCATCCGCCTCTATAAGGTAGAAACACTTTTACCCACACTGCTTTGCAAATATCACTAGTGACAAGTTGTTGTCTAAGCAGAGGCAAAAAAAGAAAACAAAAAAAACCCTCCCAATTATTAAACATCACAAGAAATATATTTATTTTTATATTTTTATTATGTATTTGTCAATCCGACTTCCATGGATATAACAAGAATAGCCGAAAACACTTTTTTTTAAAAGAGGAATTTGACTCATCCTCTTAAATCCAGCATGACACAGATATAAAGTTCCCATGTGAATGAAATGACAAAGATAGAAAAGGTCACAGTGAGAGTACCGAGTATAATTTCCATCCGATATGGTTCCACTTCCTGCTTGTGACCAGCTGACACTACTGTTTCTTTGAATCGTACACTGTTGATATTTGGTATCAAGTTGATGTACAGATGCATGCATTAAGAACTATACAACCAATTTTAATGCAGTGTTGATATTTGTAAGTATTGTGAAAATGGTTTCAGAATTTGTCGGGGAACTATACACGTGAGTGTATGTATATTCTGTCATTAATAGTGCCAGAAGTAAAAAAAAATAGAGTTTTTCCATTTGCCAGGATCACAATACATAAAACTGTTTGTATACATAAACCTGGAATTCCTCTGTTCTTTTTGTGCCACTAGAATAATTTTTAGTGTTACTACACTAGTAACCCATCAGAGAGGTATGCTAACACAAACACTCAGTTACTTAGTTAATTAAAATCTTCGCATTCATCAATAAATAGTTCCTACAAAGAAATTCCAACATGCCCAATATTTGGCATCTTTCTCTCCGCCTATATATTGAGGGTGATTTAGTTTGTTAGACATCTCCTTCAGCTTAATCGGATGCTGTTACATTTCCAAGGCCTTGACCTACAGGACAGGATCAAGTGCATTACATTAATGAGGATTTCTTAACAACTGTATGCAACATTTGGCAGTGTGTGTGTGCATGTGTGTGTTTGTGTATTGCATGCCTTAAATGTAGAGACAAAAGCAGTAAGAGGATGTATGAAAAAGAAGGTTATATTTAGGATTTTATGCAGTGTATATAAAACTTTTGTACAATAACAATAAGCTATCACCATAATTATTATTATTATTACTTTTTTTCAGGTGTTTTTTAATTATAAAGATTCAAGTTAATCTTAAGATCTGAATCTCCTTTATAAATGTACTCCACTGATCCATCAGACCTTAGTCAACATATTTTTTGTGAATGGAACATGTTTTTTTGTCTTTAGAATTAATTTATTTGAAAATCTCTGACTATTTTTTACTTACAGTTTCAGGTCTTAACTGGATTAAGCTAATTGGCATTCTTAGTTAGGGTTATCTAAAACAGTCTGAGCTGTCTTCAACAGGATGTTCATATTAACACAGGATTGTCCAATGGTCTCGCAAAGGCTGAACTTAGCATAAGAGGAATTGGAGATGTCACTGCTCAAGGGAAATTTATAAATTCTCAGAAAACGTGCAGCTTACACATTGGACTGTATTACATGAGGTCCTAGCATATTGGATCAGCATGATTAGTTGACACAAATCGGGATCTCTTTATTGTCAGAGAAAGGCTTGAGTTTAGGTCTGCGTGTCCTTGTGTCTACACACACACATGCATTTCAGAGTGCTGAGCCACTTTTGGTTGCCTTTTCAAGTTGATTTAATGTGCCGCAATTGGCAGGTAGGTTACCAAGGTTGCGCTAAAAGTTGGCAGGCATGTAATCATGCAAAAAGCTATTAACATCAGTTGTGATTAAATGTGCAAACTCAAGAAACACTATCAACTTTACAGAAATGTAACCAAGACGCTTGTCTGACCAAATTTATAATTGTGTTCCTATTTGTTTTCCAGGAAAGCCAAATAAGACGTATTTTTATTTGCACACAATCAGCAATTTAGCCAAGGCAAGTGAGGGTCATCCCAATGCCCCCTGAGTGCCCCTAAGCACCCCTTTACCTCATCTACCCACCCACCTACTCCAGAGGCCTCAACAAATCTGTTTCACAGATGACGATTTTAATGCCTCTGGCATAAATTCCACTATTTTACCCTTGGACATGTGGTGGTAAAACAGAGTGAGAGGGGAAGACAAAGCATAGATGGAGCAGAAAGAGCTGCAAGAGTAAAAGCAGAGAAAAAAGTAATTTCTTTATTTGACCAGAAAAACACCTCTCCTTTTATGTATTGGCAGAGGTGAAAAGCCCATGGGGATAGAGGTAGCTTTGCCGGGCGCATAAAAGATCCGAGTGTTGACGACTTTACCATCTGGCTTTTTGGAAACAGAGAATATCTTTATGGCATGGGAAACCATTTGAAGATACAAACAAAAAGCATATTCAGGCGATTTTATGGCTGCTTTGTAGCAGCAATGGAGTACTTCTGAAGGGAATTGAGAGTTTTTTCCAGACTTTGAAACGGCTAAAGGGAAATGACATTAGCAGCTCATGGACATCGAGTCATCTGGTGTCCAGGGCACAGCAGGTGGTGCAGGAAGTCACTGGCCTTACATGGAAAAAGCGGAGGTTACACCTCGCTGCGTATAGGAGAGGAAATGTGGGAAATCTGATTGGTCTTGGTTCATGAGAACACAGTCACTATTTTTGTATTTTTATACGATATCTCACATGATTCAGATTTTAGCTGGAAACAAAGGGCGTGTGTAGAATCTCACTTCTGTGGAATTGTCATGGCTGTAAAATGCAGTTCTTTATCCATCTGAAAAAGTTATTAATGACAAAATGGAAGATGTTCTGACATGGAGTGTGTGCTAGCAGCCTGTGAGGTAAGCTCTGCATTAAACGGTGTTGTAGCGTAGCGTGTCCATAGCTGGCCTGGCTTGTGTTTAGCTAAGCATCCAATATGATGATGTATGGCTCCGTTATGATTTTTAATAACAAACACTGGCCTTAATACACATTGAGTTGGTAGTAAATCTGTCAGTGCCATTCACAAGTGCCGTCTGGCTACGTAAGGGGTTTAGTTTGTAGTGCACATGTGTGTTTGTATGCATATGTCCCTGCAGAGCTTTGAGGTTGAGATCTGGGTTGTGCTTGCCCCTGGGTCATTAAGAGTTTAGAATGTTCATGGTCAATGTGGCATAGTCAAGGACCACACACACATGTACGCACAGTGTTTGTCTCAGAGACCATGGCACCTGTTGCTCAGATGGCTGTCCATATAAATCTTAAACTGTCCTCAACCACTGCCAGTCTGTCCAACTTTCCATCATAATTCGAGCGGAAATGGACATCCGGGGTCCTCTGCACTTTTCCACTTCACTGTTTTGCTTTTCATCACTTTTCCCCTTCCTTTGCTTTCCTTGCAATCTTTGAACTAAGATCCTTGGGTACATAAAATGCTTTATACTTTTTATGACAGAAATCAAGAGAAAGAATACATTTAGATGGAACATACAGTGGACTAAAACAGATATTGAAAGAGTCTCTTTCTCACCGTTTCACTCTCTTTCACCATCCCTAACTTACCCATCCTCTTTGTATAGTCTCCGACTTTCTTTCTTTCAGTCTCCCTCCCTCTTTCTGTCTCACCCTGGGGAGCAGCAGATAGGCCATCTCATTACCCATGATCCTCTTGGCAACACCATGGTTTGGAATCACAGGGTGGGGAGAATTAAACAAGGGGAGTGAGGGGGGAGAGATGGAAAGAAAAAATAAAGAAGGAGAAAGGGGGCTGGATTTGTAGATGCATCTTTTCTCTTCTTCATTTTCTTTTTTGTGTTTCTCTTTCTTTGTCTGTTGCCCTCTGAATCAAGATTTTTGTCCTTTAACTCTTCAATCTCTGATTCCCTCTCTCAAATTTAATTCTTTACTATCTCCCTCAAATGGAGATTGCTGTGCTTCTGCATCTGTGACATTAAGTCTACCACTGTGCCTTGGCTAGTAGCAAGGGTCAACCGTGCTCTCTCTCATTTGAAAATCAAATGGCCCTATATATATGCAGCCCAAATTATTGGACTGTCATTTGGACTTGTGTGATGAGGAAATGGACTGGAGATTGACTCCCATAGATTTGCATAAAAAGTCATTGTGCTGGTCCCTGGAATGGAAGAGCCTGGATCTATTTCTGAACCATGGCACCATTTATGACACACACACACACAAGTACATACAGAGGTTTGATACTACATACATTCATAAAGACACATGCACATACATTCGTGGTTATCAAGTTACCATTTTCCACTTGAGTCCATATACGCTTGTTCCAGGCTCAGGCTGTTGATCACAGCGTCCTTGTCTCGCACTCACAGATGGACTTAAAGAGTTGCAATTCTCTTCAAAAGGAATCTTCTCAGGCACTTCACACTAGATGCTACTTGACTGCAAGATATAGATTTTCATCTTCTGTTATAGATATGGACGATGCCACCAAGAGTTCAGCGCTTTTAATCTGAGTAGACAAATGAATTCACTTTTTTTTTGGCAGAAATGCTGTCTGTCTGTCTGTCCCTCTTTTTCTGTCTCTGCAAAGCAAAGAGACGCCGGTTAGTAGATTATTCAAATCGTCTCCTCTTTCACCTGCGTGGAGATTACAATGGAAATCTTTCAGAGGTCTAGGGGCGGGGGACTGGGGGTAACGGCTAATTAAAGCATAAAAGCAGGTGTGTGCATATGTGTGTGTTTGTGAGTGTACGCTGTGGCTTTAGCTTTGTGTTTAAGGGAGAGGTTTGAATGGACGGACGTCCCCACCCTCCCCCTTCTTCCTAATAATCCTCATAGATATTAATAAGAGTTTCGCCCATTCTCCCCAACGCCTTTACCAGATGGTCGGCAGAGCATTTGTGTGTGTGCATGTGTGTGTTGTCTGTGTGCAGTGTCCAGCTTTAGTTGAGCTTTTGGCTGACACTCATATGTGATGTTTAATTACCCCTATAGAGCCAGCCCCCTCGTATCCACTCTACTTTGACTCTCCAACTTATTAGTTCAGGCCTAAAGACTGTGATGTATGTGCCTTTTGTTTTCCTTTTGGAAAGGTGTGTTTTTGTCTGTGTGAGACCGAAAAATACACACTGCTGGTTTTCTCATATTAATAGCCAGATGTGATCCTCTTCATAACTATTCCACCCCTCTCTGTGGGTCATTTGGGCCGTGTCCATGTGCAGGGGACTGTGAAGCAGATCTGGGCTGACAGGTATGGGAACGATAGCAGAAGGGGGCAGGAAGGGTTGTGAAGCCAGTGGAAGAGGGGGGTCAGTGTCTTCAAGACCACCAGAAGGAAGGGGACATTGCAGGGATGCAGGAACAAAGGACCTGGCAGGAGTTTGTCTTTTCTTTTTTCACTATATCCCAACACCCTACCAAATACACACTTTCCCCCCTCCTTCTTACACTCTAATACTTTGTGCTCACACTCTTGTCTCCTGCCTACCATTTCTTAACATACATCCTCCCTATCCATTCTTTTCTCATGGATCTTGATCATCTTGTTGGGACAAACAACATCCTTATAAAAGAGAAAGAAGTAATAATCAAAGGAGGCACTTTGAGCTCAAATATGATCTCTTCGAGCATGTTGTCTCCACTTTTGATGCATTTATTTGATCAGAGCAACTTCAGACACATCACATGGCAGGGAGATCAAGACAAATTATTTTGTGTAAGTTCATTAGATTTACTTTTGAAATCACCTGACATTAAATTTGTGCTTAATTTGTTTGAAAGTAGTCATAAAATCTTTCAATTCAGCATTCTGAAATGTTATATCAGTCTCAGAATTGTATTTAGATAGCAGAATCATGTGTTTCCCCCCTCATGAAGCTATCAGGATATTGATATGGACAAAGTTGAACTGAAATACTCCTCAACGCCCTTCTAAATCAATAATCAATCGATTGGAGGTAATTGTGCTACTCCCTTGGAACGGTCCCAAGTCTCTCTCTTTCTGGCCCTCTCTCTTTCTGTCTCACACTCTCTCTGTCATTATCAGCATGTGGACCAGTATTCGGCATTTCAGCATTCCAGCTGTAATTGATTTTAACCATTAGGTGCTCAGTGAATAGATAAGTAGTGGGAGATATTCGATTATACGGTGAAAGGGAGAGACGGGGATGAAAAGATTGAGAGAAAGAAGGAAGGAGAAGGATATAGGGATGTTGCCAGAGAGCTGTGGAAAGGGGAGCTGACCTGTCCTGCTGTCTATCCTTCTCTACCACTGGCCTTCCATCCTTGCAGCAGCACAATACCTCTGACCTCCTGTGAGTTCAAGCAGCTTAGTTTCTGCAAGGTAATCCCTAATGCTTTGAAATAGACCTGATAGAAAGCCCACTTACTTGTTAAGGATTAATGTGGTATGTGTGGGGGTGACTGGGTCCTAAGTTTTCAGCACTTTTAGTTCAATTAATCCATAGGAATTATCATAATCAACTCTAATTGTGGACTTATACTTGCATTGCAGCGAAGAGTGTACTGTTGAAAAGAATGTCATACTTTGTTAGCAAACAGATGGGAAACTTGCATTTTTATTTATGCATGTATTGCCATTTGATATTGTTTATGTTTTGATGGAACATTTTGCTTGCCAGAACACTATTAAATCTTTCTATAGCTCTTTTGCAAGGGTCATTTTGGCTATTGTGCCATTGCTTCCCCACTGTTGTCTGAAGATAAGAGTCAGATTTCTTTCTTTCTTTTTTCATTTTTCTATCTTTTCCCTTTTTGCCTCACTCTGGCAGGAGTTTAGGTTAGGACATTAGGACTAGGGATAGGGGCAGATGGGGGAGGGGGGACAAAGGCAAACATTTGAGTAATCTTCAAAGAGCCCATTGGTATGTTGAGTGGACGCTGGTATGTGGACTGCGGCTGAGGCTTTTTCAGGGGAAAACAATATCCTTCCTTTAGACGTCTGGGGCCTTGGCAAACACTACCAGCCAGGCGACTCTGCCCACTGCTGCCACCGCTGTCAGCTCACCCCCTCCCCTGGCTCTAGCAGAAAACCGTAGGGTCTTCTGTGTTGTCAGAATAGCTCATCATTCTAGTTTTATGGGGCTAGACTGAACATCCTAGGTTGTGTTGAATGCATGGGTGTCTGAGTTTATCTAACTAGTCAGTAAATGTTCTCTGTTTGTGCTCCATAACACGCAGGCACTACACATTTGAGTTTTTATACAGGTAGATAAAGTAGACAGAGTAGAATTAAATGACTGCCTTCTGTAAAAGGAGAGGATAAAGTGTGCCATCTTGTAGGTCAACTGCAAGGCATTTGTTTCCTGTGGCAATATTCAAAACAGCTTTGCTGAAGAGGTACTTTCATTGTGCTCTCCCTGCCAAAGGTACCACTTCAACATGCGCTTGAATATACTCACATCACAGGGCCACGCAGTGAGCCACAATGCCGCACAGTTTTCTTGGGATAAAGTCTGAAACATTTGATTTTGTTGAAGTTTGTTGAAGTTAATTTTTGGTGCTCAGAAGTGAACTGTATTACATTTTGTGTGGCAGTAAGTGGTATTTATAGTCAGAGATAGGTCGAGGCCAAGCTTGTGGGTCATGTAGTGACCCACCTATCAAAAAAGTATTTGACAGAACACTTATTTAAGTAACACTCTATAAAGAAAGAGGCACACAGGCTGCCATTTTGTGATAGTTTCAAAATGAACTCCCTTTGTCCAGTCATCACCGGCCATTTTCTCACGAGGATCCACCCCGGGGATAATTTCTCCCATTTCTCTGTCATTAGCAGGGCCTGGTATTAGGCTTGTGTTTTGTTCCCTGTACCTTTTGTTTTGTGTTAAGTAAAACCATGCGACAGGGTAGGGGCTAACTAGAAAACAATACTCCCCTTCACAGGCTCAGGAATGTGTAATTAGTGATTTGAACCCGACTACGCTCGTCTAGATTCTTCCATGTCTTTCCCTCTCTTTCCATCTCTTGTTCTTTTGTTCTCTCTGTCAAAGATTCCCCTCACTTCTCATACCTTCTTATCTATCAGTTATTTTATTTCACTGTATGTTTCTGTCGTTGCTTTTGTCTCACACTCTCGAATAGACATTTTTCAACAAGTCTCTTTTACGACCGGAGCAAAGAAAAACAAACTTGACCAAGATTATTGTTCCTCTCTGCACCAGAATACATTTTTTCTTGTCTTCCCTTTCAGTTCTGGTTAAATATAACAACATAAGTGGAGTACAGACTTCTTTGAGGATATAAGCCAATAATTTGAAGGCCCAGATTTTCAGTCTCTTCACTTTTGTTTTTCTTCCTGTCTATCATGGACCTCGTCAATTAGACCTTGCCTTGATTTCCCAGACGATCTTTGTATCTTAAGAAAAATGATGAACCCTAGCCAACAGCATGTTAGCATTTCAGTGATGTCCCTCCCTCCTGCTAACTGTTTTGGGAGGGGAGGGGGGGGCTAATCCCAGAAACATGTCAGCATTTCAGCTATCTTGATCTCAGTTTTTTTTTATGATCTATTTCCCATTGCGAGTGAATGGAGAAGATAATCTCAGCAACAAGATGGTATAGGGAAATGGGGAGGTCTGGTCTGTCTCACCTGGCGGCCATGGAGACAAGCAGGGGGCTTTTAGAATCTAATGGGCTAAGGTCACGATGGCTAATAGGGAGTAAGTGCCCGAGTCATGCAGTCCAAATGTAATGCTAATGTAAATAGTGATCCATTTTCATATGTGTGTTTCTGTGCGTGTGGTGGTTGGGCAGGGGGGGCTTTCAAGAATTCTTACTTACAAATGCACATTTGCCAAAGAGTAAGAAAGTCTCGTATAATTTGTTGTTTCCAGCTGATTGGTCAGAGCAATAAGAACTATGTGGTGCTTTGAGAATATACTCCCTAAATACCAGAAACAAATAGATTGTATGATTAATTTAGCAACATTGCTGTTTTGTACTTGTTTCTTTGCTCTTTTGTGAGTTCTCTGTGTATGAATGTGTGTTTTGTTGAGGAAAACGGGGAGTATAGGATAGACGAACAGTAATTCTTCCAAGAGAAGGGCTCGAGGTCAGAAAGCTGTGAACTTAAGATTGGCCTCTACCCTGTATATCAGACACATTTACGTCACTGCTATAAGTGTGTGACTGACTCTGTGTGCATTCATGTGTGGGAGTCAGAGAAATGGAAGGCATGACCATTAACTTTAGACTTGCATCATTTCCTACCAGCAGTGGGCTATCACAATTTTCTTTCTGCTGAAAATTATAAAAGAGGAAAAAATAAGAAATGGAGTGAAAGAACAAGCTGGGAGAAAAGAGACGTGAAGATAGCACAGAAGTGGAGACGACCAGCAGAACTTAGTATGAAAGACTCTTTGTGATAATAAATTTATTTGGCTTGGCAGCGATTATCCGATGGATGCTTATTGTTATTGGGTGACCTTAGCTAAGCTTACCCACAAGCCCTGCACCTCATGGACAGGCTCCAGAGCTGTGATCACATGATGATTACTAGCAGGCGCAGCTGAGAGAAACAGGAGAGCCAACTGAGCTCTAGGAGATGTTTTTTTTCCGCATTTATGAAAAAGAGAGCCTAAGTAGTGAAGAAAGTAAAGAAGGCGATCAGGAGAAGGTTGTTTGTTGGCGTGGGGGTGCTGGGATTCTTTTCTGGTTCCTTCATCTATAGATCACCAACTGTGGCTTTGTTGACAAGACAGCAAGATTAGCAGGAATGTTGTGTGCATGTTTGTGCATGTGTACTCATATTTTTTTTTTGCGCTTCCTACATTCATATTTGTCTTTATGCATGTGTATCAGTGAATACAGTTACAGTATAGTTGCTGGTCTCTATCTGTGGAAGCATGGTGGCACATACCTGGGCCATCAGCATCTCTGTTCAGAGGTGCCGTCTGCCAGGGAATCCATTGGCAGTGATCTTGCGTTACATCTATCTCTTGGGGGCTGAATGGTGGTTAGCAGTACATGTGTTAGGGAGGTGGTTGTACTGATGGAATTCTATTATTGGCAGCTTTCCAGGCAGCACTGGTATGTGTTTAAAATACTTTCAAGGAACAATATATTCTTTTGTAGTTTGCTGGGCCAAGTGGGGAAGTTTTTGTCCCTGATGGCCCCCAGGGTCCCAGGGAATAGCACCGGAAGCTGGTGACGTCCTTAAAAGAAGGTATACTCAACAATAAGCTTCCTGCTTCTCCTAAAAACACTGATGAAAGGAGATAAAGAGGTTTTTATTTTCACAATGTGTGGCGTGTACATTTGCATGTGTGTGCACGCTCTCAGCAGACTCAGACAGCAAGGCTGAGTGTATGCACTGGTTCTTTACATGTACACACTCGCTCTGACACATACACACACTGATTATTAAGACGCTGCTGTTGCAGAGGGTTCTTACTTTCAGTATGTATTCATTAGCTGCCTGGTTCTACACTTAATGACAGGAAAGAGTCATGTTTGTACTGAATGCCCTAATTTGTCATTTGGTTTATGAAGGAAAACGCAACCCCACTGCTCTGTGCTGCCTTCAAAATATTTTTATGATACCAGTAAACAAATCACAAACAAAAACAAAAAACCCCCACCTGATTGAAATTATAGACAGACAGCAAAATTTACTTATGAGGGGAAATAAATAGTTGAAATCATTGATGCATAAAAACTAAACATTCATAGACAGAAGAAAAAATGGATTGAAAGAATACCCACACACACACTTATGTACATGTAAATGCACAGAGAGATAAAAGAACTTGTTAAAAAAAAATTCTTTTGAATTGGCTTATTAAGAATTCAGTTAATGAGGGAGCTTTGTCACCCCAGACAGAACAAATGGATATGAGACAGCAGCGTCTCCCCACAAACTCTGGGAGCAGGCGGAGGGGAGGTGCATGCCTGCTTTTGTTTATGTGTGTATGAGAAAGGTGTTTTGTAAACATCTCATTCTGCATAATGAATGCAGTCCTCTGTCATCCACACACACATAGACACAGACAGCAGCAGCAATCAGCTACACAGAGGAGCTTCCTTTACCTGTCATATCCCCTCCCCTCTCCTTAAACAAGTCCCAAGGTGTGTTTGTGCATGTGTGTATGTCATTGATGGGATTGACAATAATGTGCTTTTGACATGAAAACAGGAATTTTTTTTTAGAGTTTTTATTTGCATTCTTTGTATGTGGGGGTGTGCATCCACCCCCTCCACCATCTAGAGCCGTCTGTGTCATGCTTTAGGTCCACCAAGAGAGGGCTGTTTAGCTGATTTTCATTGGCCCACAGGGAGTGTTGGCTTATTTGGTTGTTTGCCAAACACTAATCCCCTACAATTAACCACCAGGCACTCTGGAGAGGTGCCATATTGACAAGGATGACCCTTTTTGCCAATCTGCCACACACGCATCCAAAGACACTTAATATAATACAAACATATGTACAGCACATATCCACTCAGACAATTCAGCTGCAGCATAAATTACATACACATTGCAAGCAGACACATAAGGGCGCAAACCCAGGAGCAGCAACAGTGTGTTTGTGTGTTTGAATATGCATTACACAGCCCACGCCTGGCAGGAGTCAAAGTGCTCCTTTAAAAGTTCATAAATCATGGATGTTCTGGCCTGTGATCACCAGACCGCCTGCATTTCAGGCCTACAGAGTGCCAGAGAGCGACAGACAGCCACTAGTTTTGGTCTTAAACAAACCCTCTGGAATGTGCTGATGGGGAGAGAATTAATATTAGGCCTAAACCTATCTGGCAGCCTGGTTCAGCCCCAAGTATATCATTCAACTGCTCATAGCAAAAGCCTCATATCCTAAAACATTACAATATAAGTTAGAACATTGGGAGATGTTTGGTATTTTAGGCCACGATGTAATTATATTAAAATGTTATTTCTAAAGCAGTGCAATTCTATGACCATGCCACTAGGATAAACTGTAAATGTTCATTGAGTATTTTTCAATGAAACTCCCCTAGTAAGACTCTTCACCATCAATCTTCTCCGGTTAAAAAAAATTAACATGGTTGCAAAATATCCACTTTACGAGTCGGTGCACTTTTCTTCTTTGGCACTTGTTAATGTAATACTCAAGGTTATCACTGGGAAAAGAAAGGACTAGTTTGATTTCCAGTTGTCTATTCAATTCTGAGAAGCCCCAATTTGTATCTGAATGGTCAAGAAATAAAAGTATGCAGGAGAGACCACGCACAATTGAATTTTTTAACAACAAATGCCAAGTGGCAGTTAAAGGTGTCCTTGTTCTTCGACTATATAGTAATAAATGATGAACGATGAAACAGCCTATAGTTGAGAACAGAATGAAAACGACTGAAGTTTAAACTTTTTACATCAATTCAAAGGTCCTTGATTACACAAAAAAGTAAATGTATGTTTACTCCAAATGAACAAATAACTCCTGTAGCACAAGTGTATGCTTTCCACAAAAAGGCTCAGCAGTCCAGTTCTCCTGCGAGGTAGGGAAGGGAGGAAAGAAAAGAAGCAAAGAAAGAGGGAAGGAACAAGGGAGGCCTCCTTTCACAGAGAAACAAAGATAGCTGTAATTAATGGCCCTGAGCTCTGGACTAGGGGAGCTTTCTTCTGACAACTCCGACTTAATTAAAACTTAAGACTTCTGAAAGGGCCTCTGACTGCGAGGGGACGTCCCACCGTCTCGTGAGAAAAACCTCGCAAGATTTCCTACAAAAGAAAGAAAGGGGAGACACAGAGAGAAAAGATGTGTTAGCGGCTGTAGCTATGTTGCTAATCCCTGTTTGTCAAAGGAGGAGGGGGGGGTTAGAACTCACACACCTGCGCCTCACTCCTCCCACCACACACTCTCTCTCTCTCTCTCTCTCACACACACACACACACACACACACACAAACAAACTCCTCCCACACATACCTCTTTTCCAGGCTTACTTCCTATTTTGTGTAACGTGATGCAAGAATGAGAAAATATTACCTGTCTAACTTTTAATTGCTTCATGAAAGAAACATCTTCCTATAGAAGGATGTGAGACAGAATAGAGTTGGCGCACACACACACACACACACACACAACATTAGGTGTATTAATTAATGCATGGAGCTCTGCACCTGTTTCTCACATAGCAGTATGAATAAATCTTAACAAAGTGGGAGCCAACCTTCGTGAGCCACCTCTGTGTATCTGTCTCCATGCTTTGCTCTCCTCCCCTCTCTGTGTCTCCCCTTCCTCCACAGAGGATCAGATAATAAAAGCTTGGCCTAGTCTTTTGTTTTTGTGCATTGTTCATTAGCCCGGCAGCAACAACAGAAGCACACTTGATATGCTTGGCTTGCTGGGTGTATGGGAGCAGGGTAAGGTGGGATGGGGGCAGTGCAGTGGATTTGTGCACCTACACACACCGGGGGCAGGACAAGAGGTAGGGGGTAGCTTTGCATGGCTGCAATGCTATTAAAGAGGCAACTGGAAATTAAGAGCTTGCAACTGACAGCACATGTTGAATGAGAAACCCCTGCAGCTGCCAATAATAAGGATAGCTGGACAATGTGCATGTTAAAGACAAAAACAGAGTTCTGAACTCAACCCTTAATTGTATTACCTCAGTTTAAAATGGACTAACAAAATCCTGTTTTTTCAATACCTTTTATGAGCTTTTTGCTCTTACTTGACGCTCTACGTCCTCTTTAGTTAAAGGATTGTACGTTAGATTATCGAGAATTCTGCATGTAGATACACACAAGTGTTTTTTTTTTGAGGAAGTTTGTTTTTTTTCTAAAATGGAAAAAAAAGGTATTGTGGAAAAAAAAAGGTATTGTAGAAAAAAGGAACTTATTGAGATGTTTATATCAAACTTTCTGCTGGTTTGTTTGAAACTAGAGAGGCTTGTTTTCTGCGTGTCGAAGTTTTGGAATTCAACTGCAAATTGAGTAGAGGGAATATTTTTATAGATTTTGTTGCAATGTAATAAATTTCAAAGATAAAGAAAGGAAAGAAAAAAAACTGAAATAAGACTGGAAATGCTTGGTTGAAATAAATGTTGACCTGGCCCTGAAATGTGCATATTTCTAACGTCTTTTCTTCTCTGTTCCACAGCACTTGCAGAAGCAGGACAGCGCGTACAGTCCAGAGTCGTATGTCTACTACTGCACCCTGTGCGACTACTCCACCAAGGCCCGCCTCAACCTGGTGCAACACGCCCGCTCGGCTCGCCACCAGCAGAACGAAGGACTGAGGAAACTTCAGCTGCACCAGCAAGGCCTGGGAGGCGATGAGGATGGACTGAGCCTCCACGAGCTCTTCCAGGTCAAAGAGTGCCCCACCAGCCAAGGTCAGTGCTTCCTGCTGTGTCTGTTTGTCTAATTTGTTGTTACATATGTTTATTAGTTGTTTTTTTAGGCTATTCATATTCCTGTTACATTGTCACTTTTTTTTTTAAATTTCATCACACGTTTTTGTTTTTGCAGATTCCATGTCATTGTTATTCAAGCTTTTTGCTAAATGTTTATGCTGGTTGTAGTGGCCAATTTTCTTGATTTGAAGTCTCTTTTGTCCTTGCTCCATTCCCTCTTTCCTCTGTCAGTTGTTTCTTACTCCCTACCTCTTTCTCTCCTTCCTTCGGCCTTCATATACAGATCACGTCTCTCGATACAGAACCCGCCATTCCTCCTAATCTCCTCAAAATGAGCATACTGTTCCTATTAGGCTGCCTCACTTATATTTGAAACACACACTTACACACCGTCCCGTGCACAGGGACATCCCAGGCAGGGAAGCAGTCAGCTTATGAAATTTCACCTTGGGAGGATCTCATAGTGAAATGCTTGTACACACATGCTTTAGTAACACACGCACACACATGCATTACTCTCACTCTCACACACACACACTCATGTATGCTATGGCTACACAGTCTCTCCCTGGAGTGAGCTTTCATTTCCTTTCTCATGACCAAAGCAATTTGGCTTTCATTTAAGAGTCTCCGTCCTGCCAGCAGCTAATAAGTGTAACAGAACTGTAAAACATTCAGAGAGACAAAAAAAAAAGGAAAAAAAGTAAAAAGATTAATCGTTTTTCTTTGAGTGGGGGTTGGATGGTTGGTGAGGCTTTGCAGGGTGTAAGGGGAGGGGGCTGTGCTGTAATTTAAACCAGAAGATGTAGAGTCAGGGTCCATTATTTAGTCATCCCTATGTTAATGCTGCTGGGAGAAAATGAGCGCTTAACTTGTTTTTGCTTTGCTTGACCTGAAGGAGCGGGTGGAGAGGGGTGTGGTGGTGGTGCAGAGGGGGTAACACATTTTCAAAGGTACTCCAGCAAAGCATTACTCCATGCATCCACTTGTGTGCACATGTGTGTGTGTGTTTGTGTGTATGTAAGCCCATGTGTGTCTTTCACCATGAATCTGTGCTCCCTAAAGTGCCATGTTTATACTGTGTATGTACTCCCAAACCATATGGAGACTCGGAGCTTAGTAACATATGTGAATCCCAGCACACACGCGCACGCGCACGTGCACACACACACACACACACACACACACACACACACACAAACGGGAGAAGAGCTCCCTGTCCTGAAATGGAGACGGTTGCTGGTGAACGTTTGTTTTTAATTACACATGGATCAAAGTTTCAGTGAGATTGGGGTGCAGCAGAAAAGCATGCTTAGATAAATCATTACCTTGTATTATGCCATCACCCCCAACCCACCCGCCCTCATTTTTCCAGCTCTCTTTTTGCATCTCTCTCTCACTCCCTCCTTTTTTGTCCTGCTTATTCCATCTCCCTCTCACTTCTGCTCCTGTCCGTTTTTTCAACCAGAACACAAGCTTCATAAATTCTTTTTTCTCCACTTTTTAACATCTCGAGCTAGCAAGCACAACCAGGTTTTAAACCTGTCAAAAGCAATATTTACCCACAGCACCTATTACAAATGTTCCACTCTTAAAACACACCATATTTGTTGCTCACGTCCTCGTTTTATACCTTGGCTTTGATGCCACATGGTGAATTTCCATTAGGAAGCTAGTGCAAAGCTTGAGCGGATGCTGGCAGCATTTTAAATGCCAAACCACATTTTTGGATGCCCTCCTTTTGCCCATGTATATATATTTTTAACGGACAACAGAAAACTTTCACAAGGTACATGGTTAATGTTTTAAAGGCCTTTCCTTGTCACTCATAAGTATTTTGCAGGTGTAGGTAGAGAAGGAAGTACGAATGAGTCACAGAGAGATCAAACAAAGAAAATCAATTCAGTGTGTTTTAGTTGTGTTCTTTTTCTCTAGTTTTGGATTCAAGTGGATTACATCGTTTTTTATTCTTTTTCTTTTTTTAAACCGATGCTCTCTGAGAGCTATATATATATAGATATATGAAGATATATATCTATATATATATATATTTCACAGCAATGCATCTTAACATTTATACAGAATATTATGTAATGAAAAATAAAAGCATGGTATAACTTTTTTAGGCTCCTGCAGTGACAGATGATATGAATGTTTTTTTTTTCATTGGAATTGGCTTCATAGTAGGCAAAATTTTCAGTAAGCCTTTAGTTTAAGGACTCACTATTTGTCTACATCTGCATGTGTATGTGGGATGTTAGGTTTCTGGGGCTACAACTCCTGACTCGAGCACTTTCTGTTCATTAGAGACTGGTATGAAAAAGATTAGTTTAAGTGCTGACCGGTATCTTTCTCTTAAAGCCTGGGACTTGGAGCCGAGCCAGATAATTATAGGCTCATTTGGGAATAAGAGTTCTAATGCTTTGGACTTTATGTACATGTGAATGGCTTTCATTTAACAATTCTGATGCTGATTTTATGGCCCAATTAAGGATACAGGATTGCAAAAACACACTGCAAGGCTATAGGTGTTTTGAACAAAGACAGGGGTGCCATGTAACCTTTGGGCTGCATTGTGTCAGTGCACATGTTTGCTTATGCATGCATGCATCTGTGTATTTTTTATTTTTTTGGAAGATTTCTCTATAATTTTGAGCCTTATTCTCAGAACCATTACTATACTGTGTCTGCTTATCTATTTGCAAGCATAGGAGTTAACAGCTGCTGTCTATACATCAAAAACTTTTCACCATGATCTGTATCCCTTAGAAACAAAAACCCCACTGTGTCCACATTTCTGAGATAAACTGTCCCTCTCTGTGGGCAATTATAAGTGATAAAGAAAATTGAGTTTATAAAAAATGCCAGTTTGCATCAGAAGAGCAAGCATAAATGAATTGCCTCTCAACATGGAGGGCTTGGAGGCCATTTTGCTTTGAGGGTCGTCCAAAAGTTATTAGAAAAATTAGATTTTTTTTGTGCTCTTCTCCACTTTGTAATGAAGTTACACCCTGAATGGAGCTGTTTAGTAAAGTTCAAGCCAAAAAAAAAAAAAAACTATGACAGATTGCTAGTCATGGGTATTCCATCATCAGTTTCATAATTTGAACAATTTGTTTAGCTGGATTTTTGGATGCATTAAGAGTCTCTGAAGTTTAGTTGTTTCAGTGATCTTTCTGTTGTCGGCTCGGTCTAAACCATTTGACCATTTGGTTAGCCACAAAGCGTATTGTGATGTGTGTGTGCATGAGTGTTTTTCTATGTGTATCTTTGCCCATTAGCCCTGTGCTCCATCATGTGTAAAGCTTCTCATAAGCCAGACCGAGCAGAAACATGGGGCCATTTCTGCATACTTTACTTTGTCATTTTTGTTTCTTTCCGCGTTCTTTCTTTCCTTTTGTCATCCATCCTTCCACTACCCACACATCTCCATCTCTCATTGCCCCCCCCCCCTCCACACACACACACACACTGCACCCACCACCACCCGACATGCACTAAAGAGGGAGGGAGAGGACCCTCTTTGTCTGAATCCCCCTTTTAAACAAAAGACCTCTTCTGACTTAGAGATCGACAACACTTTTATCATGTGCGCGTTGGTGTGTATGTGAATTGTGTGCGCGTGTCCAGAGCCTTTTGTTTTCTCTGAGTGATAAGGCTCTGGGACATTTTTGGTCTTTGTCAAATTAGTGAAGCCGTGCTAACCATTTACATAGCAGCTGTAGGCTAAAAACAGAGCCTAATGCACTCTTATTATCCCTGTCCTTGTATGAGTATATAGACGTGTTCGTGAGCTTACAGCAGGAAGTGATGGAACATGGGTTCAGAGTAAGTGTGCCATGATTGTTTTCTGGTGCACCAGAAATCCTTGCTTCCAAATGTACCCAACCTAAACTGTGCGTGAACTAAGTCAAAGCACTGCAAACACAGAAAACAATCATCCAGTTTTCAAAGTTGGAAAAAGCTTTGCTGTTAGATCAAAGAGCATTTTGAAGTGATGACACCAAAAGCAACCTTTAAGGTATTAGGTTTTCCCTCTTTTCTCAATTTCTCTCCCTCATCTTATCCTTTTTTTTTCTTTACTCTGGGTGGCGGAGGTGGTTTCACCATTCCAGCGGTTCTCTTTTTTTTTCTTTTTTTTTTTTTTTGGGCAAGGTCTCTCCTCAGACAGAAGTCTATTTCCAGGGTTTGTCTCAGTAATTTGTGGCCATTATATAAACATTCATGGATGCCCAGAGGAGTTAGAGAAAGGATACAACACACACCCAGAACTAGCAAACCACTAGAGTTATAGAGCATAGAGGTGGCCATTTTGTCTTTCAAGTTAAAGGGGAGAGGATGAGCTGTGTTTTTCATGCATTAATACTTTAGATGTCTGTGTTTAGAACTGGCTTTAATAGATTAAGACAGGGAAATATAATGTGTATTGATTTGCCTCCATACAGATGATTAAGTACAGCTATTTATTTGCGACCTTTCTATCTTCTATAATGTGCATCAAGAGGTATTTACATATTGTAAAAGTCCCCAGACTTTAGTCAGATGGGATCCATTCCTCGCATAATAAAAACTTGGAATGTTTTTATAATATGCCCAACATGAGTAAAAATGTTGTTCCTGCTTAGAGCTATTCTGATGAGAGTGATGTGATTTTCCCCAAGAGTACTTTTGTGAAGTATGTTTTTTTTTTTCGATCGCTGTGCAATTAGTTGGAGACAATGCTCTACATTTTAAATCATTTGTCAAATCAAAATAAGACGCATTCATATATGTATATTATTATATTTTCAGCAAGTAGCAATTTACCCCAGATTTCCCAAAACCATATTCTCTATGGCTGAGGGAGTAAAAGATGTGGTCATTTTTTGAATAATTCCATCCAAGCAAATTATAATTACTTTGTGGTTTGTGTGTGCACAAAGAAAAAAAGGCAGCAGCCTGACTTGTGCCTCAGAAAAAAAATGAGCTTCGTTCACCATAAACTATTTTTGAAATGGTGTGTCGGGGCGGTATGGGCTCAGGCCGATTGTTTTTCTTTTAGACTTGAGCAGCTCTTTGGTGGAGGGGTATTACCCGGGCTAAATTGTTCCCTCATGTTTTCCGCCAAGGTTCTGTGCCCACCACACTGACAGTTATAATTTGCAGAAATTGCACTGATTATCTGCATTAGCATACCTGACCAGTGCCACATTAGTCTTATTTACAATACAAAGCTGCGGAGCTCTGAGGACGCATAATAAATATGACTTAACCCTTTGAAGAGGGGACTGGCGTAAAAGGGCCACAATGTCTTTCACATTGATGATATCACAAAGAGCTCAAGGCCTCACTCCATATGGAGCTGAAAGACTCAGAAAAGGAAGTGGTAAATGTAAGGTCTGACAACCATATTGAAATCCTTGGGTCTTTGCATGTTTTCCCTTAAAAGCAGGTTATTTTTTACCCTTATCTGGCCATATTTTTTCACCTTTTAGCTCTTGTTCCCATTTTGTTTTTCTCTGCCTTTTTCACCACAACACCCCCTTCACCCCTCTTCTTTATATTTTTCTTCCTCACCTCCATTCTTTTCCCTCCTCAATCCCTTCATACACCCCCTGTCCATTGACTCTTAACCACAGATGGACAAAACAATGGGCCATGTCACACAGCATTAAGACAAACAATCCGGTGATGGGAGGAGGGTTGCGTGGAGCCGGAGCCACGGTAACCAGGCAATACGCTCACTGGGTCCAAGCAGCCACTAATCTCGGACAGCAATGATACAATTCACAGATGGACATTGAAAGTAGCCTATATGCACACACTCACAACTACATGGAAAGAAAGGAGCAGGAGTATTATGAAGTAGTTTTGTCAGCCTACTTCTTAAAAGAGCTAAAAATTGTCTCCTTCTGGTGCTCCCTTCGTTTTCACTCTCCACTGTGATTCCTTAACCTCATACATCAATAGGAGGTATGGAATTGATAGAAGCTATTGATTACCTATAGGCTAAGGCTAATCGTCGCTAACCAAAGGAAGCTTTGTAGCTAGAGCAGCTGTCAGAGGCTTGCCGTGTGTGTGTGTGTTTGTGTGTGTATGTCTGAGTGGGTGTTTGAGCCTGTGACCCTCCGGGGTTTCAGTAGCAATAGCTGTTCCTCTCCATTGTTTACTTACAGCAGACTAATGGCCTAACAGCAAGGCAGCACATGTTAAAAAAAGAAACATTCAGGACAGTGCTTCTCTTTCCAGAATAAGGGAAATGTATGTTTTGTCTGCCCAAAAGAAACACTGAGAGACGAGCCAAGTTTCACCTCCCCACCTGTGTGAGTAAGAACCATCTCCCTCTCACTTCTTTTCTTCATCTCCCTAATAGGAAATTTGAGCACACTGGCTGAGATTAAAGCAGAGAATCAATGCCTTGTGAGCAATCATTTCCAGACAAATCTCTTTCATCCCCCCCCTTCCCTTTCTACGTTCTCTCGTTCGTTTTTTCTCCCACCTCCTAATGCTAACAGGGGGTCTTGTGTCATGACATCCCTTTTGCTTTTATCATGTCCTAATAACGCTCTGAAAATAGAGAAGGAGGAATGTGACAGGGAGAGAAAAACGACGCTGGGAAAAAATGGATAGACTGATAAAAATCCATTGAATGAGCATGGATCTTGATTTGTGCTTTGATGTGGATGTCTTTGTGCAAATTAGAAAAATATGCCCGCTGCTTTAGTCATCTTGAAACTCTTCATAAGGTGCTGTCTCCTTTTGCCTTTTTTTTAAAGGATAGAAGGAATGAAAGGGGAAAAAAAGAGTGACAAGTAAGGGCATGAAAATATACATTTTGCCAAATTTGGGTGACTGAGCAGAGATACAAAGAGGTACTGGAGAGTAGTTGTTACATACAAATTGAGTATGAAAGAAGTACCTCATGAGGCTGATGATAGAAAGAAAATACAATAGAACACAAGATATATTGAGAAAAGATGATGGTGTGTTTGCATGGTTAGACTTATAAGGTGCTTTACCCATGATGGTGCATAGAGCTAATGGGCAGGGATACACACAAACACACTCACGCACTCAAACACACACACACACACACACCTTGGCCAAGCCTTTGTTTCAAAAGCAGGTTAATGGGGAGTGAGGAAGAGGAGCATTGCAATTTTCTGCTCTTTAGGCACCAGAGAATTCTCTTCAGTGAAAGAGAGACCAGACTCACGGTGTAATAGGCATTTTACACCCTCATCACCCCTTGCACATCCACACAAACATGAACACACACTCACCAGAAAAGCATGGAGTGAAATAGGCATTCTATAGTGTATATTGCCAGTCCCCAGAGTGCCAGTAAGAGTAAGACATGCATAGAGTCGGCAATGAGACAATCAGCATGCTGAAATTGAAATCTTGTCTAGAGTCACACAGGAGAGGCGGAAGAGGAGTGGAGGGACGGGGTCGAGGAGAGATGTAGACTGGAAGAACAGAGATAGGAACAGATGGAAAGGGAGAGTAGAGATGCAAAATATGAAGAGAGGAGAGACGAAGGGGGAGGAAATGGGAACTGATGTTTGTTTAATTGCTTCATAAGTGATGACACAGATAATTATGTCAAAAAAGGAGATGCAGCTCTTAGGCAGGGCCAATGAACAGCTGTAACAGTTATTTGTGTGTGTGTGAGTTGTGCTGTCTCTTATAGCCCCATCAACTGTTGTCCCCTCCAGCCACTTCAAGTATAGGACACCATTAAAGCGTACGTACGCTTTGTGTCACATCAAATCATTCAGTTTAATTAACAGAAAAACACACACTCAAAGCACACGTACACTTATCATTTTGAATCATTTTAATTACTCTGTAACATCCTGATTATTAATATCTCTGCTTCATATACCTGGGGATATGAAGATGAGTGTGTTCATCTTAGATTTCCTGTGCTGTGTGTTTGCAGGCGTGTATGCCAGTGTGTGTAAGTGATGCTCCCTTGACTTCATATCTAATTGTCTTTTTTAATGACAATATTCTGCTGTGTGACGGCTGTATGTAATGAGTCAGGGTGTGTCAAAGTGCAGGCCTGAGCTGTCCGCTTGAGTTAAGCTCTTCCTGTCGACTGTAGAGGCCTCCAGCGTACACACTCGTGCACACACTGTGAGACAGAGTATCAGTGTGGGAGTTCCTGTATCTGACATGAGATTAAGAAGGCCAAGTGGAGGAACGTCGAAGAGCTGCCCTGTTGCATTTGCAAGGAGGAAAAGGGACCATCCTGTCACGCACACACAACACACACATGCAAGCATCCTGAGCTGTAAGTGAGCAGTAACCTCCCTTACATTATTCACAGTGGCCGAGTGATCGAAGCCTGGTTCAATAGCACTAAAGCGGCGCACGCTGGAGAGATTTGTCTTACAAAACCTTGACACACACAGAGGCGCACATATGCTCTCACACACATTGATTTTTGGTGGTGGGAATCTCCTAGGCTTTGGACAAAAGACAGGGACGTAAGAGGGGCTTCCCCTGTCAGAACAACCCTCTGACAAACTCACACATACACACCACTACACTGTCTCATTCTGAAATTTACTTACGCAGGCAAGGCACAAAGAAATGCTGTCAGGACATGCTTAATTCTCATGAAATAAGATTCGATGATAACGATGGTGTCCGATGCTCGCATTAATAAGGAAACGAAAGGGAAAGTTGTAGATGGGAGACGAATGATCGGCTTCTTAGATCTGATGCGGTTTCATTTACCCCAAGATGAGCTGATGGTGAAATAAAAAGCAAGATAAAAAGTCTAACTGATCATATTCCTTTTTTGCTGACTCTCCTGTTTTGCATTTTACCATCAGTGGGCTTTTTGCAAGAGAGGCAGAAAATAAAAAATCATGCATTGCCTGATATGTCATATCTGTCTTTTACAGTGTATATGAGAGAGAGAGTGTGTGTATATCTGCATGGGAGTGTTCAAACTGAAACCTTCACTTGATTTGGATGGCAATTTTTCTCATACATCAGTCCTTTCATTCAGTTTTCCTTCTTGCTTCAGAGCGGCACAAGCAGCCTAAGACATACCATCCCCTCTGGCCTTTTTTTTTTTTTTGACATATTAACATGTATCGACAAGCCCACACTTGCATGCCTGTAAACAGTGTGGCATAAACACACATATAAACACACCTCTGTCCCCTGAAGACATGTGATCAACCATACCATACTCAATCCCTTGTAATCATCTGGAGCTCCCTCCACGCACCCACATATCGCTCCGCTTCAATCCCGAGTAATGGTTTGGGGCAGGGGGCTGAGGCAGTGGGCTTCTTTCCCTTAGCCCCAGTGTCTTAAGCTGCCATTGATTAAATGTTAACTGATATACTCGGCCCTGGCAATCTTGTTAGAGCTGGAGCAGGCAGGCAGCTCGACAGACAGTTTAGGACCCGCACCCACCTGATCAATACCACAGATAAAGATTTCATCCATCAATGAGCTCCCAAAACAAAAGGTACCTGATACCTGATTAGGCCCACAGGGACATAGACATATACACACACACACAGATTTGAACATGTAAACATGCTTTCACATGGGCACGTGTATCTAAGCCTACAATCAGATGTTATACACTCTTGGATCAGAAATAAATACATCATTTAAAAATCTGGAAGCCGCCTTGCGTATGCAACAAGCACACACCTCACACCGACACACAAACCCACATACACATTCTTTCCACACACTTATTTTGTCCAGAATAATTCCTCCAACAACCCCATCTGAAGTCAATCAGTTCCACACCTAATGGCATAATCACAATAGATGCACACACGTACATATGTGCAGTCAAGTCTTTAAATAAGACAGCTCTGACTTTTCCTGGATTAAGGTTAATTATGCTGTGTTAGTCCACTTAGGTGTGTGTATTTGTTTGTCCATGCAAAGCTGCAGGCACATTTTCACAGATGTGCATCTGAGTGTGTGTCTCCTCTCAAATGTATGTGCATTTAGATCTCCAGTGCATGCCAAAGGCACCGCAAAGTGGCTGAATCAATGTCTGGGCGACCACCACTGTTAAAGTGTATCAATAATGTTCCCCTATCTTCTTTCCAACCTATTGTCACAGGGCAGCTTGAAAGTCCATGCCGAGCCGCAATTAAGACTTAATTATAAATCAATATTAGAAGTCATTTGAATATTGATTTTTGCTTTTTCCTCAAATTGTTAACATATTCTACACCCTGTCTTTCCCTTCTTTTTTTAATTTTTTTTTTGGTTCAAGTAGAATCAATATTTCCCTTTACAGTCATCCGAGAAGTGCTGTGGCATAATTGGAGCCAAAACACAACAGGATGTCTTTATGGGGTTTGATTCCCAAGGGTGGCAAGGGGTTGAAAATGTCACAGCTCCTTAAATTCTGATGGCTTTTTTAAAAAAGACACTAATGATACTTTGATAATGAACAGTGATCTCATTTTGGGAGATTTTGGGTGGCATTTGTTGTTGCAATTCCAAAATTCATTTCCATAATTTTCACGGCTGACATTTCCTTTGATAGGACACTGTATCGGAGCACACTCCAAAAATGATATCAATGCAGCTGGATAACCTGTATTTCATTTGATTAAATTATTTCTTTGCTGTTTTATTTTCCTGCTCAGCCATTTTGAGGTACTGTGAGATTTTCAAGTGTCGTGTCAGAGGCTGGGAGCCTAATGCATGGAAACACGGAGGTTTCTGTTTTCTGACGACTAGCAGAGATAAGATAGAGATATGGCCCTAGCACTGGCTCAAATCTGAAACAGATCCTCCTTAGGGGGGTTGGGAGAGTTAAGAAAGTGAAGGAAAGGAGAAGGGGAAGGGAGGAGGTAGCAAGAAAAGGGAATATTGTCAATCCTCTAAGTGTCTAACAGCGTCTCTCTTTCTTTTCCTCTTTCTTTTGCTCTTTCTCTCCCCCCACTCTCTCAGTAATCTGATTTATTTGAAGCATATGTGTGCTGCTCTGTCTTTGTCTGCTTCTATTAGGGCCAGTGGGGGCCCATATGACATTGTTTAGCCAGTAATGAAATGGACATTTTTTGCATGTTTTTGAAAAAGTCAGAGGAAAGCCAACTCTCCTTATTTGTAACTGTCTGCGAATACCATCTCCAGGGCAGTCAATTCCATCTCCAGGCTTTAGGTCTATGTATTTGTGTGTTCTACACTTTGTATTCAAACTCTCCATGTTTCCAGGTTCCGTTTGGTTATTTTGGAGATTATTCTGAGCAACCAAATGAATAATTTGTGTTGAAGATATTTCTTTTTTCACCATCTCTGACACTATTGGTATGTTGGAGAGTTCTTTCATTCTGTGTAACCTCAACACATAATAAGGCCATGATGATGCACACATTTTTGTTTAGCACATTCTTCTATAGCAAAAGACAGGTCACACAGATGTTGTTAAGTGCTAATGGAAGCTATGTGGTGTTTGGGGCTAAACTGAATAATCATCAAAAGGGAATGTTGTCAACGAAGAGCATTAGAAATGTTCAAAATGACTGACATTTTAAAAGCAATGCAGATGTTATTTTTTTACTAAATATTATTCACAACCGAGGAGAGTTACAACAATAGCCTTTACGATCATTTTGTAGCTGTATTTATTTGTCCTTTTTATATTTGCAGATCTTTCCTTTGTTTTCCATCCAGGATTACAAGTTTTACTTTTGATGGCTCTGAAAGCAGATGGTTGTTGCTGCTAAAAACGGGACAGTAGCCCAATAGGATAAAGATCTGTTTAAGCATTATCCATTTGGCCATTGCCCGTCACAGGCCTATTTTAAACATAAACACACACACACACACACACATGCAAACACACACCATTCTCTCAAACCATGGCAGCTATTATATTAGATTCCCTTTTTTCAGGCCTTGTATTAGTTCCGGGAAAATAAATAAACCTTAAATGCATGACAAGGACCAGTCTGGTCAATTCGAAACTATATCTGTCCTGCTTGTATCTTTGCTTACTGGGGTAGTGACGGATGGAGAAATAGAAGGATAAATGAAGGCGCAGAGGAACAGACAGGATAGGTAAATGGATGGATAGCTGTGTGAAAAGATGGAAAAATAGATGGACAGATAGATAGATAGGTGGATAGATAAATGGGTAGATAGATAGACAGATGAATGAGGCAGGGAGATCTTGTTGGGCTGATAGAGTTGAGCAGGTATGCCGAGAAACAGCTGCTTTCCTCATTAGGTTCATCTATTGATCTCGGACCCTTGTTGTGCGTGCATGTGCTTGTGTTTCAGTGTGTGTGTGTGTGTGTGTGTGTGTGCGTGCGCGTGTGTTTGAGCGAGACAGAAAGAAGAGAAAGACAGGAGCCTCTGTAGATAAGTGCTGGTAATAGAACAGAATGAATTCTTATCACAGAGATGGGAAGGCCATTAACCCTCAACTCCTAGTTCTCTCTTTCTGTTGCCGTCTGGTCTAACTCCTTTTCTGTCTCTCTGTTTCTCCCTTCTTCCATCTCCCGGTCTGAACCTGACAGGGTCACGTTGCCAAATGTGTGTGATATTTCCACTATGTGTGCAACTCTCAAAGAGTGCTTGTGTGTGTTTTTCGGCTGCCGTCGTGCACACTGCCCCATCGGCCAGATGTTTATAATCAGGGGCAAGATAAATATTGGACCACGGAATCATAAGAGACCAGGAAAAACAGAGAATAGAGAAAGAGATGGGAGGAGATGAAACAGAGGAGAGGAATCTTCTTTTCAAATTATTCTTAAATCCCTCAGTAAGCTTGCCGTGCCGCCTCCTCAATTCACCTACTCAGCCTAAGGTGATTCAAACAGCCGAAATGCAATATGGCTGTTGTGTAAGATGCAGGTGTTTGTGTGGTTGTGTGCACACACATGTTGAGGTATATCGTAGTTGTGCTAACCTATTGTTTAAAGCCAGGTGTTGCTGCTTTTTTTTTTTCTTCTTTTATTTATTTTTTTTACCACTGAACCTTTTGAAGCTGTATTTTTGCCCTCTGAAAACCTTTTGTATTTGCCATTAAAGAATCATTAACATTACTGTGCCAATACACACACACATACGCACACATACGCACACATACGCACACATACGCACACATACGCACACATACGCACACACTCCAGTGCCCACAGCACTGAAAATGAAACCCCCTCTTAACACGAAACAACAGTTTCTTTCTGCGCAGCAAGCAAGTCGTGCAAGCCTTTAATCTTGGCTATGTTTATTCATATGATTTTCTTTTTACCGCTTATTTTTTTCAAAAGAGTTATAGGTGTTTTGTTAGTCAGCTGCAAGACAACGGCATGGGCAATTTGAGCAAAAGAAAATACAATGAAGTGTCTCAGGAAGTCATAATTGACAACAACAAAGCAAATTTTGAGCTGCTGATTCAAGCGTTTTTGTTTCTTTTTTTGCTATATTTTTTCCTTTTAAGACCAAGTAATTTTTTCAGCACATTCTGTCAGTTCAACTTATTGACATTCACACCAGGAGCGAATTAAATGTGACAATTCTATTGTCTGGCTTTCAGAGTCGACCTCAAACAATAGATATTTTTTGCTGGTGTAATAAGTTTTCATGTGTTTCAAGCAATAAATGACTGAGTGTGGGTGGATTTGAGAGTGCAGATGGAAACACGTGTGTTTGCTTGCGCTGGTGTGTTTACATGTTAGCATGTGGGCTGTGGACTTTAGTGCATGAAATACAGTGAAAGCTGTGTGGGAGTAAATGTGTGTTATGAGCAGAGGGTTTCATTGGTAGAGGTGTGTATGTGTTAGTGTGTGCACGTGTGGGTGCGTGTGTGTGTGAGTGAGTTATTCCCAGGCCCTGTGCAGGAGCTGTAGACCCTCTCCTCTGGGTTGATGTTTAGTATTTTAGACATGCTACATTAACAACATCTGGTTAAGATCTAAATGCTTGTTAAACACGCTGAAATTCGGGGGGAAAGGTACTCGGAGAACGAGGGGAAAGAGGGGGGATAAAGAAGGAGAGTAGGGTAAATAAAGATTTGAGGGTGAGAGAACGAGAAGGAAGGAGATCAGTAAGTCTGTAAGGTTATTACTCTGGCAGTATTACCACTGGCCCTTGACTATGTGTGTGTGTGTGTGGGATGGTGTAATGTTTCAAAGCTTTCCCCTTAAAACCTGAGGCCAAACTAGAGCCACGCGCGGCGCAGGAATGTGACATCACAGGGCCCCTGCTGCTTGTATACACACACACACACACACACACACACACACACTCTCACAGTACACATTCATACGTGGTCTCACAGGGGACATGACCAGAGTTGTAAGAAGAAATCAGCATCAACATCATGCCTAACTTGAGGAGACATGGCAGTCAGGGGTGTTGCACAAAACATTAGGGGTGCATTACTACCACAGATACGATGGACACAAAGCATCTAGTCAGTATAACACACTTCTAATATTGTACTCTTTACCATATAGTGATAATTTTTCAACTTATTTGTTACAGCACTTCTCTTATGTTTCTTATATATTTTATTTGTCAGCAATTACAGTGTCAGTTGCTCCACTTTCATGATATATGTGATTTAAGATAAACAAAATGTTGAGGAAGAAATTTTCCTTTCACTTCTTTACCCCCTTAATGAGCACCATCCTAGCCCCTAAGGAAGCAAATTAGAGGCGTCTCAGTTCAGCTAATGAATTCAGCCATTTTGGAACCTCTGCGTCCAGTTTCCTGGCGTGGCATTGCACTGCAGTTGTGTGCTGTATGACTGAGTCCTCCACCGGGCACATAATGACCCGGCATGGCGGTTATGGGCCCTTAGGGAGAGACGGTAGGGGGAGTGAGTGGTCTCAGAGCAGGTCATTATACAGCTAGAGGGCACACACACACACACACACACACACACACACACACGCACACACACACGCACACACACACACAAACACTTCGCTGACATTTTCAATACATTCTTCATTGTCTCCATTTCCCATATGTCTATTGCTCCACTTTTCTCTGTCCAAACATCTGTTTCTACAAATCTTTTACTGTATCTATCTATTCAAATACACGTTCTTTTGTTTAAATGAGTTTTAGCAATCTTTGTACGATATTTTGCAAGGAAATGGTTCAGAACATCAAGGTTTTTCTTTTTGTAGCACAGTGTGTTTGACCATTTTAGTTTCTTTTCTTTTTTTTCATCGGACAAGTATCGATCTTTATACACGGGTCTTATAGGTCACATCGACTTCCAATTAATCATTAAATATAAAACTAGATAGATTTGTCTCTAAGTCTGATCAAGAGTCACGTAATTATTCCTCCTCTGCAATGGTTAAATATAGGCTTGTGTCGGTTGCAGGGTAATCGAACCCAGGGTCTGAGGTTAACTCAAGCCCACCGGCCGGCTTTAATGTTCCGACTGACCCACATCAAAGAGAGTCCCACCAGGCTGCCAAAATCACACACCCTCCACAGCCTGGACCACTCTCTCTGTATGTGTGTGCTCACGCAAAGAGGCAGAGGAAGGTGACTGCAAAAGTTTTGCACTGCGTGTCCTCTGGTAGTGATTAAGTTGATGGTTAAAGAACCCTCCTGCAGAACCCTGTGTTTCTTTCACACATACATACATGCACTGGCTCACTCACTTGATCAATGGTATACATCCACACAAACAATGTGAAACATGCACACGTACACATGCACTCGTGTACACACAAATGTGGTGTGTAAGTGTCAGGGTCAGTCAGAGGGCAGACGCTGAGCTGATGTATGGAGAGTGCTTGTCTGGGAATGTCCTTAGTGTGGAAACACATTCCCTGTATGCGCGCACACACGCACACCACAGATATAACTGACTAGAAAAAGACAAGAGTGAAAAAAAAATGCTGATGAGGCCCAGATGATCAGCTCTCCTTTTCTTTCTTCATCTCTTCCTTCACCCACTCTTCACCCTCATTCTTCCTTTCCTTCCCTCTTTTTGTTAATTTCCTATCTCTTCTGTGGTGTTGTCTCTTGCTACAGGTAGACTGCCCCCTAGAGGTTAGTTAAAATGGGGTTTAGTACACCATTTTTCCTTTGTAACTGTCATTTTTCTTGATAGAAAAAGGGTTGTCTAACTTCTTAGTCTATCCAGTTGATAAAAACGACTATAAATGTGTTTGTTTTTTGCAAACACCATATTAAGAAGTTTACAGAGTGATAAATGTTGTCAAGCGTACCGTACAAAAAGGTAAAACCTTATTTACCTTTTTGTACGGTACGCTAGGTTTCTCAGATTTTTTTAAAGGCACAAAAATTCTATTAAATTAGATATTTTGTATTATATGCTAAGCTACAGTATTCGATTATGAGGATTTCTATTATATAATCATAAATCTGTTCAGTTGATCTGTTATAATAGTGTTATACTGAGTGAAAATGTAATTAATTTAACTTATATCAATCATATATATAGATATGTCTATATATAGACATAGATGAAGTCTACAAGGTCTCATTTTTGTTTTTTTTCTTTGCTGCTCTGCCCTCCCCCCTTTTCTTTTTTTCATTTCTATGAAACATGCTGTTCTATTTGTGCCATTTACCTTTCTTTGGCTTTCAAAGTCAAATAGAAACTTTACATAAACCAGAGATTAAGGAATTTCAAACCTTCTAAAAACACCATTACAGCCTATCATACACTCACATCCTAATGTATACAGGAGCAGTTTCCCTTCTCTTTCCCACCATATGAAGGTGAGATGAATTAAACTACGAACATGGACGCCGCAGTACCAGCAGTGAAAATTGCAATTTCTGCAGCCCGGGCTCTCTCGGCTGACAGGAGATATTTCATCTCCGTTGTCACCGATGTATTAATAAAACATCAGGAGCAGAGTGCAGTCCCAGTCTATTTCTCTTTCACACCTAAACACACACACATGTACGTGCACACACACAGAGTGTGTGCACACACACTCATGTGCATATCCAAGACTATAACAATGTCCCTAAATGCAAACACACACTAACACAACAGCAGTTGTCTCCACAATCATATGCCAGCATCTGCCATAAAATTTTCATGGTGTATATAATGTCCACTTAATGTGTTGCTGCTTAAAGCAACGGCGCCAGTGCTCAGTCTATGTATCTGTCTGTCTGTCTGTGTTTTCAACAAGAGGTTTGTGAAAGGGTTAATCATATCATGTTTCTTCACTGGGGATTCACAGCACCCCTTTGCACATCATATAATGACCAAAATGATTTTACTGTATGCAAATGCAAGCTGAACTCAGCGTACCCTTTGCCTGATTTCTGAGAATATGACTCTGTTTGTTCTTGTTTGTGTGTGTGTGTGTGTGTGTGTGTGTGTGTGTGTGTGTCGCAAAATACGGTTATTAAGGCAGCGCAGGATTGATTAGCACAGCTTTTTTTAAACAAAAAAAACCCACATGCACATGGACACACACCAGTTTCCTTCTTAGGCAGAGTGAGGGGTTTGTGATGAGGGAGACCCCCCACCCCCTACCCCATTTAAAAAAACATGACATTTTTAACGCTTTTCTGTGTCCTTTGTGTGTATGTCATTGAAAATGATACTGTGTGTGTGTGTGTGTGTGTGTGTATGATTTGATGCTTGTTTGAAAGTGTATCACTTTGATTTTGCATTGGTGTTCTTGCCCTGAGATGGAGGCAGAATGCGTTGGTGTGTGGGGGTGAGTGTGTGTGTGTGTGTGTGTGTGTGTGTGTGTGTGTGTGTGTGTGTGTGCGTGCACATGCCTGGTTATCTGGCCTCTCTCAGACTGCTCAAAATTCATTACAAAGTGACATCAGCCTAGCCGGAGACAAATGATGGCTGGATGAAAGGGAGCGCTGGGGCTCGGCTAGGATTAGTGTTAGCTTGTGCTGGCGACACATACACACACACATACGCACTTATACACGTACACACACACACGCACACTTTAATCCACTGGCAGAACACTGCAGATACACAGAATTATCAAACAAGGGGCTGAACTCTCAGAGATGGGCAGGCTAATCTGCTAATAGTGCAGAGCTGCACGTGTGTGTTGGTTTGTGTAGGTGTGTATTCATGCCCACATATTTTTAACTGAGGTATACAGAAATACACATCATCTATGTACAGTATAGCTGTGAGTAAGACCTAAACAATTTTACCTCTCATATTTACTTTATTTATTTACTTTTCTTTTTTAGTTTGACTTTTCATGTTTTATAGGGTATGATAACCTAATGTTGGGTATTTTATAGGATATCTGTAATTTTCCATCAGGTGAAGTAATGAAGCAAATTGAAATGTTTGTGATAAATGTGGTTTTTACATCAAGTTTAGTGTTTCTGATGTGCTTTGACAAATGTCCAACCTGGCATAGAAATTCAAATGAATTTAAGAAAAGACCAATTCCTTTTATTCTCTGGTTTGAAAACTCCAGATTTATTCATCATTATACACCAACATTGTTAAATGTTTTTGCAAATGAAGACATTTTATGTGTTGTCAAAAGACCATTTGAAATTGTTTTGTTGCCATACAACTTCTTGCTTTCAGGCCTTGAACGTATTATAGGTAGCACGGCAGGGTCATTTTTAATGGAACATGTGCTCAAGTCGAACATTATTTGGTGGTTTGATATGCTGGTTTCTAACATGTGACCCATGTCTTATAAAAGGGGGTTGATTGAGGTCAACTGTGCATGTGATATTTTGAAAATGACTAATATGATATATCGGAGAAAATATCTCCATCGTTTCTCAAATCTAACGCCATAAAAGATTCCTTTATCAGTGCTCGTTCTGCACCCATCAAATACTATTTTTAGACAGCATGAGATGCAAAAAAAAAGAACACTTTATTTATCCCAAAGGAAAATTACATTATTGCAATGTGTCATTTTTTAAATTTATAGTAATTAACTCAGAATTATTCATTATAAGCAGCTGTGTAATATGGCTATTGTTGCTGGCAGGAATGACCTCCTGATTGTGTGTCCTTTGTTGGAGCAGAGCTGAAGAAGCCTCTGGCTGAACACATTCCATTGTTTCCTCACTGTGTTGTGTAGAGAGTGGGCAATATTGTCCATTATTTTCATCAACTTTTTCAACGTCCTTCTTTGCAAAATCAGTTCCAGGGGCTCTAGAGCAGTCCCCAGCACAGAGCCCGTTTTTTTTTCGTTTATTTTATTAATCAGTTTGTGCAGTTTCTTTGAGACATGGCTTCTGATGCTGCTGCACTCTCCTCCACAGACTCATAGAGGATGAGTGGTGAAGACACTGAAGTACATGAGTTTCCTTTAGAAGTATGGCCTTCCTGAGCATTACAAGTAATGAAGTCTTTTAATGTGTGTGTGTTTTTAGAAGAGACTGCTGAGGACAGTGAGAAACCTCCTCGCTCCTCATCCAGGCCCGGGCTCAACCTGACTGACCGAGACTTGACTGACAACAGGAGAACAGACCGTAAGCTCACACACACGTACTGTAAACACACACAGATGCACAACCTTAGAAAACACATGAATCGTAACATTCTCATCTTTTCCAAGTTATTGTTCATCTGTGTCTCGCCCTCGGATAAGATTCTAACGTGTGTGTAACATGTGAATGCTGCTTACTACCCTCCATGTGACCTGCTTTAATCGTTTCCATCTGACAGAATAAGAAAGAGAGAAAGAGAGAGATGAGGAGGGGGGGAAATAAGGAGAGAGAAAAATGGAGAGAAACAGAGAGGGATAAGTTGAGTGTTGTGGATATTACCAGGCAATGTCCAGGCCCCAGATTATTTTTTAATCAAATCAGTTTGCGTGCTTGTAATTTATAAGCGCCTTGCATTAATCTTTCCTCGTTCTTGTGCCCTCTCCGATGACATATTAATTTTTCATAAGCGCAGGATTAGATGGGGGGGCTGTGTATATGTTTTTCTAATATTGCACTGCATCCCTGCAACCCCTAAATGAGTTCTTTCTCCTGAACCATCCCTGCATTTTTCTTTCTCTCCCATTTTTATCCAGACTCGATCCATCCCTTAATTGTTGTCCAATCTGTGACCCTAACACAGGCATTGCCTCAGATTGAAAAATAGCACAAGATAGGAAGTGGGAATAAGAAACTTTTCATTCATTTGTACAAATAGCAGCGCTGTAAGCAGGGAGGGGCAACAATCTGTAAAAGGCTGCTTGGTGTTTTTGTTATTTTGGGCGAGGTATTGAGCACATAAAGCCTCTGCTGTTAGGCTGTTGTCGGGATAGCCCTGGCTTTGTTAGATTTGATTTTCCCAAATAAGAATTCATATGGTCTTCTTATGTATGAGATGGAAATCCATGACTGGGAATGAATATTGCATGGGATCTCTCTACACCTTTCTTTTCTTTTTTTTTTTCTTCTTTCTTTTCATTGTGTGGGGTTCTCATTCCTCCTCGCTTAACTATTGTCTCCTGCTTTTTCTCTTTTACCCCCACCCCAACTCAGACACATACACACCTTCGGACTCCCGCCCTCTACATGCTCTATCCATCTGAAGCTCCCTCCCCAACTCCGCTTCCTAGCATACTATACCTAGTTCCATAATGTGAGGTTCAATGAGGCAGAAGGAGAGCTCAGCGAGGCTGGGGCCTATTAGTTTAGCTAGTCATCTATCTTTCAGCTCTATCTCTCTGACAGGCCCGTCTGACGGACTGGCAGGGAACCACCATCCATGCATTTACTGCTGCATATTACCATTACCAACAGCATCATTTAACACCAGCAAACACATGTAAAAAAGGCAAAGTGACAGAATGTTCAAGTCCCTCCTACTTTACAGCATGCTCTCATACTGTATATGAATGTTCCTGTGTGTCTGTTGAGTATAGTGAAATCTTTTCAACAAACAGGCACACGCATCTTGAATATGTTGGTGAAGGATGTCTTGTTCAAATCGTCGAGGGGTCAGGTGCTGGTTTATCTAGAAGGCCAAATAAAACAGTACTAGTGCGGTTTCGGGATGTCACATCTTAGAAAGTTCAAGGGGAGATGTTAGAGCTTTGTTTATTTTCCCCTTTTTTAAAAAAAAATGGGCATCTTCTCCATCAGCCCAAAATGTCAGGCAAGCTAGAAATGGTGGGATATGTGTGTGTGTGTGTGTGTGTGTGTGTGTGTGTCCATATGGAGATCTCCGGGGAAGGGATTACAGTGTGACCAAGTGAGCAGTGTGTTTGTGCACTACATCTCTAAGACCAAGATCCCTAAAACAAAGAGGGGCAGATAGAAAGAGAGAGAGAGTAATAGATGAATGGAGAAACTAAGAGAGAGATTGGGGGCGGGGGGCTCGTAGAGACAGAAAGAGCTGTTTTTCCTTGCTTCATTTACATTGTCTTTTTTAATCCGATGTCACTTTAGATTAATTATAATCCATGTTACGTTTTTCATGCAAATGCCCTTGATGTGGATTACTTCCAGATTGCTTTGTGCTGTGTGTGTGGATGGCACATGTCGCCACCATAGCTCAGGGGCCCACTTCTTATAAATAACCATCTAAACAAAGGCCCCAGCATAGAAATGAGCCTGTCGGTCAGCCTAAGGAAATTAGAGATCCCTACCTGTTTCAAATTAGTAAAGAAATTACTCATCATTCCTGCATGCAAATACTATGTATTAACTTTGGGTTCAGTTTTGAATTGTGAAGAAAAGGGGTAAACAAAACGCAGTTGTATGGAAACAAAATTGTATGCTAAATATTCCATTTTAGCTTGTTCATATTCAGAATATTTTTAGTGTTTTGTATGCGCATGCATCTTGCAAATTTGGCAAACTTGAGATCAGTGATGTGATTTTTTTTTCTGTCTCTCTAAAATGGGATTAAATATATTAAAGATATTAGCATGTTTAATTACAAGCCTGCAGCAGTTCCTTTGTGAGTGTGTGTTTTCTGTGTAATGACAGCTTGTTGAATGTCGCAGACGATTTGTCAAATGTGACAAGGCCATGCTCATATTTATCGCTCATTAGAATACAAGGTGGAGATGGAAGAGAAAGGAAGGCTGGTCATTAAAAACACAAACTATAGAAGGCAGCTGCTGTTTAAAAGCCTTTTTTTCCTCTTTCTTTCTCTCCATCTGACCATGTCTCATAGTCATAGTCTATCTCTTTGTGTACTTCCCTCCGGCTAGATCTGGGTCTGCTGAGTGCTTCAGTGGGAGTTTGAGGTTCAGAGTGTGTTGCTGTAATGTTATCAGGTGACCGGAGGTCAGCCTAATGCGTAACCCCAGAGCAGTAGGCCAGTAAATCATGCTGGTCAGTCCTCCCTGGCCCGCTTTGGCCAGCTCTCCCTCTTAGATTTACTGCTCTGTAACGCTAGCCAGTCTGCCAGGGCTCAGAACAGCTAAATTGAATACTAAATCCAAGCCACCCAGCCCCCTTCGCTTTATTTATGTGGGCTTTTTGCATGTCCATGATGTGAAAAATTAGGAATGGAATGAAGTGTGGAATTGTTTTACTTGTAAAAATAAAGGAGAAATAATTAAAAATGTATTCAGCTGGTACAGTTTAATTGTTGTGAAATCTTTCTTCAAGATATCATCACAAACGGTGATGATGATGTTTACTTATATGAAGGTGTAGTTAGAAAGAAATTAGGATTCAGTGACATACTAGCTTATAAAAATCCAATAAAATTTTTTATTTTGCACTTCCTGACACAAACAGGCAGATTCTAAAATAGCATCAATGTACTTGTTTTTTCTTCACACTGTGTTTTCTCAACATTTTCCTGCCTTTCCCTCTATTGCTGTATACTTTGAATGCCCACTTCTGTGTGTGGAAGTGTGTGTATATGCAGTTCCCTAAACACCAATGACAGTTGCAAATAAAGATGGGTGGTGTGTGTACCACTCTCTCCCCCTGCAATGCAAAGGGGATTGAGTGTCATAAATCACCTTTTGATTTATCTAATCAAGCAAGGTCCTGCTCCATGCAGACATTTGTCATTGGGAGAGGGAGGGGGATGGTGATGGTGGTGGTGCAGTTTCAGGTTTATTCAGCCTTCATTTCACTGGAAGAAGGGATGAAATGAAGGTGGGAAGGGAGGGGCAAAGACAAGGAAGAGAAGGCAGGGGGGAAAGGACAATCATTGAATGTGGGGTGCAGTCTACGAGACAAAGAAAGAAAGGAGGAGAGTCTCCTGCTCCTGCGCTGTTCTCAATCATACTCTCTTGCATTATTTCTCTTGACTCATTTTAGCTATCTGTGCGCCATGTAGGGCAAGAATATAAAGCTGCTTAAAAACAGGCAGAGAGAGTATTTGATAATTTTCTCTTGAGAATTAGGAGTCTGTGTTTGGATCGCATCTCCCCTTGTAGTTGTTTGTTTTACAGGCGATTATATCCTTGGAAGACACTACAAATTGAATGTGTTTGCTTGCTGCAAAACAACTTTATTATTCACTGTAAAGATGTTTCATTCAAAGCTCCTAAATGGCCATACAAAAAATTGCTCTCTCACCCTTCAGAGTTAACAAAGTGTTTTTCTTCATTCGAGTTGTATAAGTGTTGATGAAAGCACTAGGTCAAAGACATGTCTAAAGAAGAAGGACAGATCTTCATGTTGTGCGCGTGTACACACACACACACACACATACACACATACACACATATTATACAAACATACATTTACATTCAACATGACAGTAATCAATGGTGATATGTGGGCCCTTTCCCCTGCCACATTGTAAATGTGTTTGCAGCCTCTTGTCCGACAATCTTCTCATCTCCTTTCTCAGGGATGTAATTTAGTTGCAAATTGACTGGAAGATGGAGGCAAAAATTGAAAGTTGAAATTAGAAATGGTTATAATAAATAAGGGAGGCGGGATGCAGGCTTTGGAAAGGTCAGGTGATGTGATGGGTGCTTCCAGCCTGTGCCTATCTGACCAATGGAGTGTCAGAAGCTTGACATGAGGCGCATATATGCACATATATGTACACTTAGACACACACACACACACACACACACACACGCAAGCTTTGCTGGGGCCATCACAACCAGTGGAAGACGAGATTACCTCGCTCCTTTGAGCTGCAGAGCAATTCTCGGATGTTCTTGGAAATTCTCATTGTGCCCTTGTGGTTTTTTTTCTTCACTCGTGCTCTCTTTCTTCCTTTCTTCCCTCCCTCCCTCTCTCTTTCTTGTCACTTTCCTTGACAGGCCAATATTTCAGGCTCCAGATATAGGGGATTACAAATAAAATAAGTGGAACGCCTACTTAATGCAACAGAATTAAAATGCATGAACGGGCCGGAGGAATTGATATGCACCCAATACAAACACGAGCCACAGAATAATATGAAATACAAAATGTTTTTTTCCAACCCCCTCTCCATGTATCAGTGCTTTGATTTCCCTTTTTTTTCCATTTGTGCATCTAGCGTGAAGCGTTGATTCGCAAGAGTGAGGCTCACATATTGCCTTGAGTGACCAGACAAGGGAGGGGACGTGAGAGAGAGGGAGGGAGGGGGGTGATAGCTTAGGGAGAGAGGGAGGAAGACAGCAAGGAAGAGGGAGGGAAGGAGGGAAGGAGAGTTGCTGTTGCTGTGTCTTTGTGTTGTGCGGAGTGGGTAAATTGCAGTGGCAGAGTATAGCAGGGCCTGCGCGGCTTGTATCTTAGGATGAGGCTAATGAAAGATTTATCAGTGGCTGCAGCACTTACTAAATACAACCAGAGGCTGATCTTTCCACACTGATCCCTACTGTTAATGTCTTACACACACCCTTACACGCACACATACAAATAGACACACACGTGGAGTGATGCTATTGTACCACCAGCCGTGACCAAGCCCCAAAAATGTTGTATCTTATACAGACAGGAGATGTTCAGGCAGTTGGGGAAATGTATATGAACTAATGAAGTGTATAATATTACCATAACATTTAATGTATGTCGTGCTGTGATAATGAGCCTGCCTGAGTTTTTCCCATTTTACATGTCCTCAGGGCAGAACCACGTCAGTGTATATAAATGTGAATTATACAGTTCATGCTCATATCCATTCTATGTTGTCTTGGTCTCAAATAATTTTTTAAATCACTACCTATGCCCCACTGAATATTAATTTGGTGAACTTGTTTGTTATATTCACTCTATTATTTGTAATTCAATAATCATTTGATCAATTCCTAATCTAAAACAGCTTCAGAGTTTTAGTGTGGCACTGAACTTAGTAAATTGTATCTGCTTGATGTGCTAGATTAGTTTTAGCATTCCTATTATTATTAGTATTCCTACAGTGGGAATGATCCAATCCCTAAATCCTATCTTATGTATTCTGATCAAGAATTGCTAATGTGCCATAGATATTTTTACATTTCATTTCATAGCTTAAATTTTTTGATTACCAATAAGTAACCTTTTGTTAAAATGATGTATGATAAAATAATGAACTGTAAACTTGGATTACAGAAATGTAGACAAATAAAAATATTAACTGAGAAGGATTTATTTGAATGTTTTACATTTTCTGTTTCCCAGGAATGAATGCCATATCCAAAGAGGTTACTGGACTGAATACTATGGTTAAACATTCCCTCCTGCCAGATCGACAAATTGAAAGTCCACCCAAAAGGCCAAAGTCTGCTGAGGGGAAGACCTCAGCCCATGACCAGGTAAAGGTTTGTTTACCTCGAAGTCCACGAAGTCTCTTAAAGTCTTCGTAGTGTGTGCAGGTTGACCATAAATGTGTGTTTGTTCTCTCCTTGACAAATAAAATCTGTGTTATGTAGCTTTGTTTATATCTGTTTAGGTGGAAATATAGCTTTGTATGCCAAATACTTGTTAGAATTTGTCATTGGATGAACATGAGTTGAGAGCTAATGAGGCCGGTTCATAAGCACTAATGAAATCTAACCTTCACTGTCACTGTGGGATGAGCTAATGGGAAGATACTTAACTGTAAGAAGCAGAAATGCTAAGCCAAGCATTTAGTATTTGCTGGCGCCAGCTTTCATTCAAAGGGTTAAATGCATCCCACCATTCCTTCTCTGACAGAGCTTTTTACCATCAAGCACAATAGGCCAGCCTTTGTGATCTTAAGTGGAATACCAGCACTAGCCTAAGGCCTCCCTCCCTGCTTCTTTTCCCCTTTTTTGCATCTCTTTAAATTATATGTGTTTTTAAATTAGATTATGAAGTATTAGCTCATCTGGTTCTGAGCCCTGAATGGAGGGAGGACGTAGTCATTTCGGAAATGGATTCTATTAAAACAGGTGGTAGGGAGGCAGCTATGCTCGGAGTACTCCCTGTAATGAGGGCAAGACATAGCTTGGGAGAGTACACACCTTTGTCATTTGTAATCTCCTGATTAGAAATTCTGGCCAATCGTGTTTTCTACTAATAAAATTGCATGAGTTGAGAGTCTTAAGTGAATTATGTGAAACGTGGTTGATTTACATTTTGTGTGTTGAGGTGGCCTTCTAACCTGGTCGGGAGATGTGAATGAACAACAAGTAGTTAAAAGATATGAAATTGACTTTGCAGATGTGGAGTAAAGTTAGCCGGATTCTGGTTTATGTACACCTTGATAAAACTATAGTTTTTAAAGAGTCATGTCTGACCTGTGATTTAAAAAGTTATGTGTCCTTCTCTGACCAGATACTTAGAATACTTTCCTGATTTTTCAGATTCAGCAATGTCCATATTGCAACTACAGCAGTAAAGATGCCAACCGCATGCAGCTCCATGTGATGTCCCAGCATTCCATGCAGCCAGTGATTCGGTGTCCTCTATGCCAGGATGTCCTAAGCAACAAGATTCACTTGCAGCTGCATCTCACACACCTTCACAGTGTGGCTCCTGACTGTGTGGAAAAACTGATTATGACTGTATGTAAAAATTACAATTCTGAATATGATTTTTGTATTTGCACATGTCATCAAAAAAAACAATTACAAATTATCAAATAATTTTGAAAAGGAATTGCATTTTTAAAAGCAAATATCAAATAAAGTATGATTTGTTGTAAAATTTAGTCAGAAATGCCAAATCCTTTGTCTGTTAAGTTTGGGCAAGGTACCTTTAAAATATTTCCTGTGCATTTATTGTTTTTCCCTTGAGATAGTGCCATAAACTTGTTTGTGTGATGTTTATTAGGTTGTCTCATTATTTAAAATTGATACACTAATTGACATTTTTTTGTGATGATAGGTTGTTGGACCTGATTCAGCCACACCAAATAATGCCATGGATCTCCAAACTGGTCAAGAAAAAAGTCTTTCTTTGATGGATTCCTCTACCACTGTCACTGATGGATCAGGAAAGTCTTTAGGTGAGCAGAATATAGTACTTGAATTATTTTTACTTAGTTATTGATATTAATAAAATTAAAACATGTAAATGCATGATTTCTACATGTGTTTATTGAACAAATGAATAATAATTCTTAATGATTTGCTGTATATAACTTCAAATTGTTAATTTCTTCTTGTAGGGAACATCTTAAAAGATGAGCTGACCAATCAAGATAAGAATGAATTAGACCTGCAGGGTGAGGAACTAAAGCCCCCAAAGGAGGCCTCAGAGGCCCCAGACTGGAAGAGAACTCCTGGGTTGGGACATGATAGCAAGTCCCCCGATAATCTTCAAGACCACCTGAGTGAGCTTCAAAGACTCCAACAGCAACAACAGCAGCTCTCAGTGTCAGATCGTCATGTCTACAAATACCGTTGCAACCACTGCAGCCTGGCTTTCAAGACGATGCAAAAGCTCCAGATACATTCTCAATACCATGCCATCAGAGCAGCCACAATGTGCAGCCTTTGCCAGCGTAGCTTCAGGACTTTCCTGGCCCTCAGGAAGCATTTGGAAAATGGACACCCTGAACTAAGTGAGGCTGAGGTGCAGCAACTCATTGGAAATCTGCCACTGAATGGTGATATTACTGAGAGTGAAGCCAGGGCCTTGGAGGAAGCTCAGGCCTTTGAACATGACATGGACAAAGATGATGAAATGGACCAGGAAGAGAAACCCAGTCCTACAGGAAGTGACAGCAGCTCTCTGCTAGATGACATGGGAGCAGAACCAAAACGGACGTTACCATTTAGAAAAGGGCCAAATTTTACAATGGAGAAATTTTTGGACCCTTCTCGACCTTATAAGTGCACAGTATGTAAGGAATCCTTCACACAGAAGAACATCCTATTGGTCCACTATAATTCAGTTTCCCACCTACATAAATTGAAGAAGGTCCTTCAAGAAGCATCAAGCCCAGTTCCCCAAGAGACAACCAACAACATTGACAACAAACCATTCAAGTGCAACATATGCAATGTTGCATATAGCCAAAGCTCAACACTTGAAATTCACATGAGATCAGTACTCCACCAGACCAAAGCCAGAACAGCCAAAACTGACATGAGCAGCAGCAGTGGTATTACTGGCACCAGTGGCCCAGGCCCTGCTAAAAGCCCAGGCCCAAGTGCACAAGGGAATACTAGCAACTCAGACGCTACTAGAAGTTGCACACCATCTTCTAACAAAGAAAACACTGTGGAACCCAAAGAACCCAAGAACAGCAGTAACACAAAACAAACAGCAACTACTGACCATGTTTCAGCACAAGCAAGCAGCCACCAGTCAGCACAGTCCTCTGCCCAGCTGCAGCTGCAGCTTCAGCATGAACTCCAGCAACAGGCTGCCTTCTTCCAGCCTCAGTTCCTCAATCCAGCTTTCTTTCCCCATTTTCCAATGACCCCAGAAGCACTGCTGCAGTTTCAACAGCCACAGTTCCTCTTCCCCTTCTACATTCCAGGAGCAGAGTTTAATCTAAGTCCAGAACTTGCACTGCACTCAGCAGCAGCTTTTGGAATGCCTGGCCTTACAGGATCATTCCTAGAGGACCTGAAACAGCAGATGCAACAGCAGCACCAGTTACAGCAGGCTCAGGCCCAGCAACAAGCTCAGCAACAGCAGCAAGCCTCTCAGGCACAGTCACAAATTCAGCAACAGAAAAACCAGCAACTGCATAACCATAAACCCAAAATGGAGTCTAACACTGTGTCTGTTTCAGAAATACAGATGTCAAGGGAGGCAGAGGACCACCTAGAAAAACATGAAAACAGAGCAAAGATGGAAAATCCAGGAGATGCAATGAGTGATGGAGGAAAAGACAATAAAGACACCAAAAAGTCAACGTTCTCAGAGCCTTTGATTCCTCCACCACGTATTGTGTCAGGAGCAAGGGGTAATGCAGCCAAAGCTTTGTTAGAGAACTTTGGCTTTGAGCTGGTTATCCAGTACAATGAAAATAGACAAAAAAACCAAAAGAAAAACAAAGATGGAATAGAACAAATGGATATGAATACTGATAAGCTTGAGTGTGGGATGTGTGGAAAGCTGTTTTCCAATATGCTTATTCTCAAAAGCCACCAGGAACATGTGCACAGTCACTTTTTTCCATATGTGGAGCTTGAAAAATTTGCTCAACAGTACAGAGAGGCCTATGACAAACTCTATCCAATAAACCCAGCTTCACCTGAGACTCCTCCACCTCCGCCACCTCCACCTCCTCCTCCACCTCCTACTGCTCCAGCCCCAGTAACAGCTCCCCAGCCCCCTTCCACATCAATGACCAAGCCACAGACGACAGTATCTTCACCCGTTCCTGTTTCCCATCAGCCCACACACCAATCCTCACATCAGACACAGCAACCCCAGCCACCACCTGCTGCACCACCTGCTGCACCACCTGCACCGCAAGTGCAGCTTTCTGTTCCCTTAGATCTGCCCCTTTTTCCACCCCTAATGATGCAGTCTGTCCAGCACCCAGGCCTTCCACCTCAACTGGCCCTACAGCTGCCCACTATGGACTCTCTTTCAACAGACCTTACACAGCTCTGTCAGCAGCAGTTGGGTCTTGATCCAAACTTCCTCCGCCAGTCTCAGTTTAAGCGACCACGCACTCGCATCACTGATGATCAACTTAAGATTCTCCGTGCAAACTTTGACATCAACAATTCACCCAATGAGGAGCAAATTCAAGAGATGTCTGAGAAGTCTGGCCTGCCCCAAAAGGTCATAAAGCACTGGTTTCGTAACACCCTGTTTAAAGAAAGGCAGCGGAGTAAAGACTCGCCATACAATTTTAACATTCCACCTATTACTACATTAGAGGATATTCGAATGGAGCCCCAGCTCAGTGCACATGAGTACTACCGAACTGACTCAGCTATGAACAAGAGGTCCTCCAGGACCAGATTCACTGATTACCAATTGAGGGTACTCCAAGATTTCTTTGACACTAATGCTTATCCAAAGGATGATGAGATTGAGCAGCTCTCCACTGTTCTCAACCTGCCAACGCGAGTCATCGTGGTGTGGTTCCAGAATGCCCGCCAAAAAGCTCGTAAGACCTATGAGAACCAGGCAGATTCTAAAGATAGTGAGAAAAAAGAACTTACTAATGAGCGATATATCAGAACTAGCAACATGCAGTACCAGTGTAAAAAGTGCAACATTGTGTTCCCACGCATCTTTGATCTCATTACTCACCAGAAAAAGATGTGTTACAAGGATGAAGATGAAGAGGGTAGTGAGGACAACACCTGTGATGAATACATAGATATCGGTGAGCAAGGTCCCATCAAGATTATGCATGTACCTTTAGAGCCACCCAAACAATCCCAAACGGGAACAGCCACCAGTTCTGGGTCGAGCTCCCCTGTGATGGCCTCTCCTCGTGCTACCATGGGGAAAACTTCCCCCAAGCCAGACATTGCCACTGAAACTGAAATTAAACAAGCTGAGACTGCCCCCTCACCAGTGATCAAGTCACTACCAGAGCCCAGACCATCTAAGGCTTGCACACCTCAGCCACCTCCTCAAAAAGCTCCTCAGCCACAATTGTCAAGATCCCACTCCCAACCTCAAGCAGCTGCGGTGCCTTCCAGCCCACTTTCCCTGGCCCTTTCCTCCCTCACAAACAGTCTGCCCCACCAGATGCTTCAGTACCAGTGTGACCAATGTAAGATTGCATTCCCCACTGTGGAGCTATGGCAGGAGCACCAGCACATGCATTTTTTGGCTGCCCAGAACCAGTTTCTTCACTCTCAGTTCCTTGAGAGACCAATGGATATGCCCTATATGATATTTGACCCCAACAACCCTCTAATGGCTAGCCAGCTGTTATCTGGAGGGCTTTCCCAAATCCCCTCTCAGAGTAGCTCCGGTATTGCATCTACAACAGGGTCTGGGGCAATGAAAAGAAAACTGGATGACAAGGAGGAAAATGCTAATGACAAAGATGGTGCAAACAGTAGTGAAGAGCAACACAGAGATAAGCGTCTGAGAACCACCATTACGCCAGAACAATTGGAAATTCTTTATGACAAGTATCTACTAGACTCTAACCCAACAAGGAAGATGCTTGATCACATTGCACGAGAGGTTGGCTTGAAAAAGAGAGTTGTGCAAGTCTGGTTCCAAAACACTCGTGCAAGAGAAAGAAAGGGACAATTTAGGGCTATTGGGCCCTCCCAGTCCCACAAGAAATGTCCCTTTTGCAGAGCACTGTTCAAAGCTAAATCTGCTCTAGATAGCCACATACGATCGAGACACTGGCATGAGGCTAAGCAAGCAGGTTTTAGCTTGCCACCAAGCCCAATGATGAATCAAGACAATGAAAGAGGTGAAAGTCCTAATAAGTATAATTTCTTTGACTACGCACAGCTGCCTACCAAGACTGAGCCAAATGAGTATGAGCTACCTGCTGCATCTTCAACTCCAGTCAAACCATCTGAGGCACAGATAAAAAACTTCTTAAGCCCTTCATCCTTAAAAGCTGAAAACTGTGATGAAACTGAGGGGCATAATAATAATTCAGCAGAAGCTTCATCTTATGATCTCATAAAGATGGACTTTGATGAGACGTCATCAATTAATACAGCCATAAGTGATGCTACAACTGGAGATGAGTATAATAACAATGAGGTTGAGAGCCTGACTGCCAATGGAGGGGACAAGCTGAGTGACAACAAAAGTGGCCTGATGCCAAATTCTGATGGTAGCAATGAAAGGTTCCAATTCAGCATGGTAAGCCCCTCTCTCAGCTTCTCTGGAAGAGACTGTGACTCCTACTTTAGCTCCAAAGATGATGAAATGGATGATTACAACGACCAAAGTGAATCATCAAGCCTAACTGATCCCAGTTCCCCAAGTCCCTTTGGGGCAGGTATCCCTTACAGCAAGTCTGGGAAAGTCAGTAATGCAGGGGATAGGCCTGGCCACAAACGATTCAGGACACAGATGAGTAACCTGCAACTGAAAGTACTCAAAGCCTGTTTTAGTGACTATCGCACTCCAACAATGCAAGAGTGTGAGATGCTGGGCACTGAGATTGGACTTCCCAAGCGTGTTGTCCAGGTGTGGTTCCAGAATGCCCGTGCTAAAGAAAAGAAATTCAAGATTAACATTGGAAAGCCATTCATGATTAGTCAAGGCTCACCAGAGGGACCCAGGCCTGAGTGTACACTGTGTGGTATAAAGTACACTGCCCGGATGTCTGTCAGAGACCACATCTTTTCTAAGCAGCACATCACCAAAGTGCAAGAAACCCTGGTAAACCAGGTAGATAGAGAAAAGGACTACCTAGCACCAACCACTGTCCGTCAGCTGATGGCCCAGCAAGAGCTGGACCGCATGAAGAAAGCTGGTGAGGGACTCCTCAGCCTGCCTGGCCAGCAGCAACAGACTTCAGTGGATAACAATAATGCACTTCATGGCCTCAGCCTACCCTCAGGCTACCCAGGGTTATCTGGCCTTCCACCAGTGCTACTTCCTGGGGTCAATGGGCCATCATCACTTCCTGTTTTCCCACCCAACACACCTGGTGAGTTAGTATGACAAAAGGTGAAAAAAAGTTAAACTGACTAGAAGCTTTATGAACTGAGCTTTATCATGCACTATTTTATTCAACTATACTACTGGTTATTCTGTATCACAGTGGTGTTTGTCAAAAATCTTATTTTTTAAAACTATTTTAAAAATCAAAAATGGTGGGAATAAGTGCATGCATAATGTCAGCATTAAAGTTGAACTGCTAATTGCAAATTTAGAGATTTTTTACAATAAATGTATCTATATCATGTTTTTTGTTTGTCTTTGTTTTTCCCCAATTGTAGGTTTGGTATATTTATATTGTATTATATTGGGAAATTATCATAAAGCGCATGTGACAGTTTTGATCCATAACAAAATCTTAAGAAAGATAAAGACTCAGCCAGTGACAAATTAATCATCTTTACATTATACAAACAAATTTCCATCATGATTTGGAGTTGAATATTTAAATATTGAATATTTCCATATTTATATACCACTGTATTTCAGCTTTAGCGTCTCCCGGTGCTGGCATGCTTGGGTTTCCTACACCAGCCACCCCCTCTCCTGCCATGTCTCTCAGCACTACCCCAACCAAGACTCTTCTGCAGACTCCTCCTCCTCCTCCTCCTCCTCCTCCTCCTCCACCTCCTCCTCCTCCTGTTCCCTCCACACCTTTGGCAGCGGTAAACCATACAGAGCAGCAAGGCAAAGACTCAGAGAGAGACAACAGCAAGAAACAAGGAGACAAGCCACCTCAAATGAAGGTGAAGGACAGAGAGAACGAGAGCAGCTCACGCCCGGACACCCCCAGCATGGCCAAAAAAAGGGAGAAACCATGTCCAGCTCCAGGGAAACAAGGAAGTGAGACTCCGCTAGATGCCACACAGCTTCAAGCACTTCA